>NW_022146870.1:313616-470107 GCF_002938485.1 Sitophilus oryzae | reverse complement strand
TGGCAAACTGATTATTGTGCATTTGTAGATAAGATTTTATTAGGTACATGTTTATATTAAAAATGGTGTATCATCGTTTGATGTATTGTATTTTGTACATTATAATTTTATATTGTATTGTTATTAAATAACTCTTAATACAAAATTGGATTTTAAAATGGTAGTTTTATTTATTATTTAGTAGTATTAATAAAATATATTGCCTCTGATATTGCTAATCTAATTAACATGCTGTAAATATCTATGTTTTTAGATGCCTAGTGAAGTTCAAAACTTAACAAATAAAGAAATTTAGGTACATTGCTACGCTTTTTCCCACTTTTAACCACAACTTTTATTTTTAGAGATTAAAAATACAAATTATGGGGTTTTCGGAATATTCATTAAAAAATCATAGGTATTTTAATTGTTTTAATAAAAGTCATCGCTGTCAAATTTCAAATTAATTGAGGTACGTTGACCTTAAACTAGTACAAAAAATATTTGGGGGATTACCTAATAATTAATTAGCATTAAATAAGTATATATTATTTAGTAATAAATACTTAGTATTAATAATTTAGTAGTAAGTAATGTTTATATAGTTAATCTCTCGACAGTAATGAAACACTTCCCTCCTCGGTATGTAATATACTATTCTTACTTAAAAATATTTTGTTAAAATAGAACAGACGATTTTCTCTACAAAACTTTTTATTTCAAAACATAATTTTGACGGTTTTGTAAGCAAACAAAAAAGCTACCTAAACACTTCCACAAATATTTTTGTACATAAATATCTGTACGAACTTTTCTTTCTTTTCTGTACGAACGAGTGGGAGTAGAGAAAGATACACTGTTGCCAAATTAATAATTTTATTAAGCATTTTGGCGACAGACGAATATTTTTTTATATTTTGAGTTTGGTATAGTATAGTAGAAAAGAGGACTTTTCAATACGGGACTCAAAAAAAGGACTGTGTCCTCTGGAACAGAGGACGGTTAACAACCCTACGTTAGACAGACTTTACATAAATAAATTCATGATTTATTTGTCCGGAATTTCCAAAAACTTGTATGAAAACCCTATACCGGATGTTTTTTAAAAGTGACTCGCCCTTATAACTTTTTTATTTTTTCGGATAATAAAACGACATTTGGTATGATAGTATATGACATAAATTAGGATTGATAGACGTATTCAATTATTTTCGCCCACTTCCTGTTGCACCGGAAATGACTACTTTGATTCTTAAATGACACCCTCAGTATTTTTTTTACTTTATTCTATAGAAAAAGACACTCTCAAGACACTCTGAATAGAATGACATATCATATGTCAACTTTTGACATTTTCGCTTAAAACAAAATCAATCAAAGAGCTTTGGAAAATAGATTTGATCGTCTAATGTTTTTCGTGCCTTTTCCTGGCTTAAAAGAAGCCCAAATGGTATTTTTAATCATAATTAATTAATCATAATAATTTTTTTCAATTAGAATAAGGGTGGCTCAATAGCTTATTTAGAAAAGCATTTTTACGAATAATTTGGTACCACAAATTTGGTATTTTTAGTCAAAAATTGTCGTTATATTTATAACCATGGCACTCTAGAATGAAATCTAAATTGCTATTTTTTAATTGAAAATGTCAAAGTTGACATATGATATATCAGTCTATTCAGAATATTATGTTCTATCAAATAAAAGTAAAACAATACCGGGGTACAATTTAAAAATCAAAAGTTGTAGTCATTTCCGGTGAAAAATCAAATGAACGTAACTAATTGAATACGTTAATCAATCCTAATACATGTCTTATACTAAAAACACGATCTCGTTTATTTTTACCTTGAAAAATTAAAGAGTTTTAGAAGAAACCACTTTTGAGGAATAACTATATATATCTAAGTATAATTTTAGCGGAGGCAAGGATCCCACTTTGATTCCGTTTGAGACCTGAAATAACAGAAACAAATTAGATCAATTTTACTATACAGGGTGGTTCGAACTGTATTCAAGAAACTTCGGCACAATATTCTGCAGATAAAAGTAATAATGCTTAGTTTCGGAAATACAGAGGGTGTTGACGTTTCATTTTTATTTCGATTGTTTCCAAATAATTTATGAAGTAAGGTCAATATTTGGATGAACATTGGTGTCTGGGTGTTTATGACATGATTCCTACTTGTAGAGGGCGCCACCTACATGTTTTTAACTGGTTTAAGAGTAATAACTTTTCGTCCGTACCTGTATAAAACTACTAAGGAAAAATATAGATATACGACGTTTTTTTCGTAGAAAAAGTCTCTTGGAATAATCGCTACACGTAATGGTTCTCGAGATATTTGGAATCGAAATTATCAATACCTGTCAACATTGACATAAATTAAACATGTTGACTAAATAGTTATTAGACTGAAATCATAAATTTGAAATGTTTTTGTGTCAAAAGTTCAACAGAACTGTCTTATCGTTATTTTTTCCAAGAAAAATTTATGATTAATTTAAAAGAAATAAAAAGTTCCCAAATTTATATTTTTGGTCAAATAACTATCTACTCAACATGTTTATTTTTTGTCAATAATGACATATATTGACTGTTTCTATTCTAAATATCATGAGAACGGTTGCTCGTAGCGATTTTTACCAAGACACGTTTTTTACGTGGAAAATCATGGAAATATATATTTTTTCACTCAGTAGTTTTATATAGGTATGGACGAAAAGTTATTACTCTTCAAAAAAGTTAAAATGCATATAGGTGGCGCCCCCTACAAATAGCGGTCATATTGACATCAAATCAAATTTCTCATGGCAAAAAACTTCCAGACACCAATTGTCATCCAAATATTGATGTTACTTCAGGAATTATTTGGAAAAAATCGAAATAAAAATGAAACTTCTACAACCTGTATCTCCGAAACTAAGCATTTGAGGACATACTTACGAACTTTTTTACTTATTTTTATCTGAAGAATATGCTGCCGAAGTTTTCGGAATACAGTTTGGACCACCCTGTATATTATTTTAAATTATCTGCTGATCTTGCTAACAGCGCAACGCGTAATCTATGTACCTTAAAATAAAGTTAAATATCTGCTAGTAAAGTGATTTTTTTTGTTTCCCCATTCACAGTATTAGCTTAAAAAATATATATTAATAGGTATGTTTAATTTATTTACTAATGTGTCTTTCGGACCCTACCTCCTCAAATTGTCACACCGTTGTTACAAAAACGTTAGAACAGAGCTGCACAAATCAGTTCTAAAAATAACAGTCTAAGAGCTGGCTACATAAAAAACCCTTATCATCGTTATATGGCTAATTTTTTTGTGTGAAGTATCCTTTTGTGTAGCCATTATGAAATAGCCTGCCAGCGCGATCGGGGCTTAAAGCGGGGACGGCCAATCGAAAGGGTGAAATTTTGACACTAAAAATATTATAAGATACATGAGTTATAATTGCGAAAATAACTTTTTATTTATTATTAAGAAACGTGGAAAATTGTTGGCACACATTTTTTCTAGTCGCTAAAATGCCGACGAACAACGCGAAAGAGGCACAGAAATTTAAAATGATTAAAAAATGAAATTTGAAGAATGAAAAAATTATGGCATATTTGCATGCAGATTGGTGAAATGTCATATTTATTTATTTTAAAAAGCCGTATGCAAAAGGACATGAGACAAAAGATCGTGGCTCAATCAGCTGCAGACAGTTATCAAAAGCGCGATATTACTCTAGCGCTTTATTCAGGGAACGCTGGCCGCCTCATCCATTTAAGTATAGATAAATCATATAATATACGATTATATTATAAATATATTTTTTATTATTATTTCAATAACGATTTTTTTGTCTGTCCTTTTGCATACGGCTTTTAAATAAATTAACAATAAACATGACATTCCACCAACCGACATGCATGTATGGGATGATTTTCTTTTTTGTCAAAATTCTATGCCTCTTTCGTTGTCTACCGGCATTTCAGCCACGAGAAAAATGTCTGTCAACAATTTTACACGTTTCCTAATAATAAATAAAAGCTATTTGGCAATTATAACTTGTGTACCTTATAATAATTTTAGTGTCAAAATTTCACCTTTCGATTGGCCGCCCCTGCTTTAAGCCCCGGGATCGCGCTGACAGACATGACTATTTCACAATGGCTACACAAAAGGATACTTCACACAAAAAAAAAATTAGCCATGTAACGATGATAAGGATTTTTATGTAGCCAGCTCTCGGTGTATAAGATCTAAGGTTTTAAAAAGACTTAAGTCATTTCTAAATTAAAATGATTTAAATCTTAAGTCAAATTCAACATAAATTTCAAATGATTTAAGTCTTAAGCCATTGACATAAGTCATTTTATTTCAAGTCAAGTCATTTTTGTAAAGACTTAAATCAATATAACGTTATTTAAGTGGACTCTGTGAGTGGACTTAAGTCTATATTTTTGACTTAAATCATGATGATCTGCAAGTTAAGTTAGTAAAATGACTTAAATCTATATAATTACCCTCAAGTCAAGATACCCAGAATTCAATTTAAGTACATTTTTTAAATGTTATAACTAATGTTTTTTTTTTTCTCAGGTAAGATTTCGACAGACGATGACAAAAAATGCAGATGACGTCCATACCAATCCATTTATTTAACTAAAAAGTTTCTAATATTTTTAAGTTAACTATGGATGGGTTTATATAAAATCCGTCATGCGTCATCTTTGTTTTTTTGTAACCAGTTTTATTGGTTTATTTCAAAAAATGGCAGATCATCACTATGGCAGGCCAAGAACATTGAGCATCTTAAGGGAATCATAAGCAAGGACTTATCCTTCATTAAAAGTGGTTTAACTCAAATCACCTTTGTTTAAATTTATCCAAGACGCATGTTGTTGGGCTTAGATGTGACATCGCAAATCTACATTTCGAGGGGGTTTTGCTTGCAGGAATTCCTGCGACTAGATTCCTAGGAATTATTATTGATAGAAATCTGCGATTTGAAGACGATATTCTGGCCTTAAGTGGCAAGTTGTCTTCTGGATGCTTTGCTGTTAGGGCAATTAGGGAAGAACTGGGTTCACAAGTGGCAAGGACGGTCTATTTTAGTTTGTTTGAGTCTCATCTACGGTATGAAATACCATTCTGGGGTGTAGCTAATCAGGGTCTACTAAACATTCTTTTTTATTTTACAAAAAAGGCCGTACGATTTATTGTAAATGTACCACTTAACGAATCCTGTAGACAACACTTCAAAGCTCAAAAAATTCTTACACTACCATATCTTTTTATTCTGGAAACATCGTCCCTTATTTTTAAAAATCGTATCAGACTACAGGGTCCTATACCCAATATTGTTACCCGCCAAACCCTGAATCTGCCCTTACCACTTCCAAATAGCACATTGGTCAAAAGATCTATAATATATGAGGGCCGAAAGATCTTTAATCATCTGCCGGTTGCTTTAAGAGTGGTTAATTCCATAAAAACCTTCCGGAGACTACTGAAAAGGAACTTTGAAATAGGGCATTTTACAGCGTTATTGAATTCTACCGGGGCTCCTTGATATTAGTGTTTAGAGTCTAGAATTGCTTGTTAGTCTAACTTATTCTTTTAGCGTTATTTTTAATTTTCTCTTTATTCTGTATATTGTATATGTTATTTTACTTACTTGTTTACACCTATTTTTCTGAATACTGTTTGTTTGTTTAAATGGATGTATTTCTATCTTATATTATACACAATTTTTTTATTTTAGGTTTAGGTTTAGGAATATTTATGCTTTGTTAACAAAAATTTGTATATTTTTTAAACAATAAAGTACTTTTGAAATTGAAATTGAAAAATTGAAAAATATTATTGGTTTGACGGAAAGGTGAACGACAAACGAACGCCGATGCCTGTGAACTCGTCTTGATTTTTGAGAGTTGTCAAAGTCTTGCCAATTTATAGGTTATAATTTTGTGTCAAATAGAAATGATAAATATTTTGCATTGTGTGGAGGAAAACCTGCGGGAAAATTAAGTGTTGACCCAGACCATAGTTTACAGTTAATATTCGGTGCCTAGAGACCGCCAGAGACAGTTGCCAGAGATTATGACCAGAGAGATGTATTACCCACAAATAAAGTTTGTATACTATCTTGTATATGATACCAAAAACTGGAGTGTCTGTAAATTAGCAGCACACGATAGGTAAATAATAATCATATTGAATAATTATATTGATAAATGTAACAATGTAACGATAAATGCAGGAAGTTGCTTTGAGCTTGAAACACGGCTTGAAAGTAGAAAATCATTTTTGATATGTGTTTTTAAATACACCCCTTGCTTGTTTTGTATTAACACATACTGTAATTATTGTTTTTAATAAAATAACTCGATTAGATTTTCTCAATTTTATACAGTTTTATTCACAATATTTTGAAGTAATCACTTGTCACTCAAATTTTAAATATATTAATTTTTTTGCTATGCGTTCCAATTGTACCAACTTATTTCTTTGTAAAATAAAATAAACTAATTTGAAAATAAAATGACAGACACATCTATCACTGTCAAGGATCTTGTCGTTGGACAGACTATAATATGAATTTTCTTGTATTACTAATTACCGATTTTCTTACTAAGTAGCAAATTAATGTATTGTAGGTACAGATGAGACTAAAACTACATAAAATAAAACGGTTAATTTTCAGAACAACTACAAACACAAAAATATGTTTTTTTATAAAATTTAACCGATTTTGTAGTAGTTTATATGTGTCCATTCACAGATGTCATCGAATACATGTCTATTAAAAAGTGGTGATGTATTTTGATCACTATGTAATATATCGATGGCAAGTAAGGGCTGGAGGATTTTAAGGTACTCTTCAATATATTATTCGAGATAATTTTCTTTAGTTTGTCTATCGGGCTACATAACGGAGTCGGGAGATTCACCTGAAACACAACAGACTCAGTACACGACAAATAATCGAAACCGGTTCCAAAAACCTAATATTTTATTTACTAGTGTTATTGAGCATTGCTTTTTACACTGCATGGCTGCCGCCTAACAGTTTAACTGTTTGTTAAAATGTATCATAAAATATATAAAAATCTGGCTTAAGTCTTTTATAAAAAGACATAAATATTTTAATGACTTAGTCTTTTATAAAAAAGATTTAAATCTTTTTTAATGACATCTTTTATATTTCGGAATAAAGATTTAAATCAGAAATTATTTCCAAAATGTTAGCTTTCGAAAAATGACTTAAATCAAAAAAGACTTAAGTTTCCTGTGAGCTTGCAGCTCTGGTTAGGAATTTAATTATCATACAATAATTCGAAAGTGTAAATCGAAATCAAACAGTAAAAATCACAACAAAAGCGTCTCCTATCATATAAAAATCAAATTACCGACATTATTATTGTTAATATTGACGGTTTTGGACTTTTTGCGCACTCTGGTTATTGGAGGAAGAACCTATTTTTAACGAACTGCCATTTCCATCAAGTTACCCAGCCATGGATAGTACAATCCGACCTCGGAAATATACACACGAAATTGTCGCGGAGTCACAACCCCGGCGTTGATGCCAGGCCCTTATATCGATCGGGCGGCAGGGGGCGCGCGAGCAGTCCGCACGGTGGGTCACAGAGTCGGCAGCCAGCCATTGTGCCCGGAAATGGACGAGTCGAGACGGGAAAAAGCAAAGGTAGCGAGGGGCCGTGGCGTCTCGGGGCCCCACCCACAACCCAGTGAGTGCGGGAGTGCAGCAGGACGCGGCCGCGGCCGGAAACAGGCCGCACCACGACGATGCCGTGATGGCAAGAGAGGTACATGTATCGCCACCCCACCCCGTTTAACCCTTCACCAATATGCATGCGATTGTTGCACCGCCTCGCTTTGGACCTTGCAAGAGTCCCCATGCTATCTGTGCTTGTCCCGTGTACGGGATGATACCCTGTCGCCGGTGTCACCCCTGTATGTTTTCCCATTCTTGACAGGTCTTGCTGTCGCCCACACGCGCTCGCCTAGGTACACCCTGCCCTAACAAGCCAACGAACTTACAATGGAATGTATTAACCGTACCGTAAACTAGGTGTATACGCTATTTTCCCCGTGTGTTTATTTTTCTATGATTATTCTATAATATAACTAAAAAAATATCCAGAAAAACGCTTTTTTTCTTAAGCGTTCCAACAGAAATCCATTTAAGTGTTCTTATTTGCAAATAATACATCTTAAACAGTAATCACATACCATACATATATACAATAACAAAACAAATTTGTTGTGTACGTACCATTTCCTTAGTTACGATATATTATATTATCATTGATATACAGAAGACTAAGGTAGATTATTATTGTACAGCTTACCTGCACTACGCCCTAAATTAGTCTATTAGTTTTTATTAAAAGAGGTACGCAAACTGAGTTTATTTGATTCATGAAACAAAAATTGAACAAAAAGATATAACGATATATACGTAGGCGTTAAGGTGTTACCCTTAAGTGACAAAAATGATATATAACATAGGTATATTATTCTATCTAACCTCAAACTCTGTCGAACACTATACTGTAGAATAATAATGACATGACAGGTACGATGGTTAAACATTGCTTTTTAAATATTCATATGAAACTTACAATGATATATAACAAATATATTGTCTTTTTTTTACCAAATAGCAGTAAACAAAACAGTAATAACTCTAATTTATAGCTGAATACTAACACTGTTTGGCCGCGCCCACATAGAATGTAGAATGCACAAATATACAATAACAAAACAAATTTGTTGTCTACGTACCGTTTCCTTAGTTACGATATAGTATATCATTGATATATAGAAGTCTAAAATCATTGCCTGGAAACTTATAATAATATGGTGAAATTTTGATAAAATAATTTAGTACTCACTAAAAACACGGTATGTTGCTAGTGGTAGGAAAAATAATTTTTAGAGGTTACTAGTTTATTTGGTTGCCTGTGATATGCATATACAGGGTGTTTCCTAATTAATCTAAAAAATAAAATATCGTTAGAAAACGACTTAAGGCGGGCTGTTAATAAGTATATTCATTTTTTTCTCGGCAACCGTTTGATGAACAAGAAAAACTCAAAAGATCAATTTTGTTGAAAAAGGATGGCCAGTCAAGAAAAAAATATATTTTCTTTAAAAAGCAGTAGTGTACCATTTATGTTAAGCAAAATATCGATTTTTTTAAATTTTTAACACCCTGTAGATCAGAAAAGAAGTACTTTAGACCTAATGGTTATATAAAAATTGTTTTAAGAACACGTGAGGAATCACACCACAATTCTTTAGACTAATTAGAAAACACCCTGTATATTGTCAACTTGACAGTGATTGTTGATAAATCAAAAAATACCTTTTCTGTGAAAAAAGCCCGATTTTCGCAGGAAAAATTTTGGTTTTTATTGAATTTGGGCCTGCGTCTGCAAATACCGGTATGTTTTTAATATTCTATCTATCTAAATTTTAAATATCATAGTTAGAAATAGTTTTATTATTTATTAACTGTAAAAATGGTATACTTATAAGTTTTATCAAATATTGTGATTTACTATCTACCTTGTAGTCAAAATTTATATTTAATAAACTGTAAAATATATATATATATATTCTAATGTTTTATTAAAGTTACTCTGATATATTAATATATCAGTGTAACTTTAAAACTAAATCCTTTGAAATCAAATATAAACATAAAAAATATTTACAGCAGAAAAGGCGAAGGCGCTGGGTTAAACGTAGTCTCTACTAAGAACACGGAGGGGCGCTTTGACCCAATATTTTACTATTAAGTTTCATATCTATCTTAATAGAAGATTATTTTATTTTATCTATGGTCTAAAGTAGTATTTTATTGTACAGCTTACCTTTACAACGCCCTAAATTAGTTCATAGTTTTTATTAAAAGAGGTACTCATACTGAAATTATTTGATTCATGAAGCAAAAATTGAACAAAAAGATATAACGATATATACGTAGGCGTTAAGGTGTTGCCCTTGTGACAAAAATGATATATAACATAGGTATATTATTCTATCTAACCTCAAACTCTGTCGAACACTATACTGTAGAATAATAATGACATGACAGGTACGATGGTTAAACATTGCTTTTTAAATATTCATATGAAACTTACAATGATATATAACAAATATATTGTCATTTTTATACCAAACAGCAGTAAACAAAACAGTAATAACTCTAATTTATGGCTGAGTACTAACATAGTTTGGCCGCGCTCACATAGAATGCACAATTGTAAACATGATAGGCTAGTAGCAAATTTGCTTATTTTTAGTGTTCCCTTATAAAGATGAAATAAATAAGGAATTCTTTCTAGGTATATTACTATGTTAACAGAGTTAACAAACTTCCAATATAATGTATGATTTATATAATATTCTAATTAATTATAATTGTATAATTATAAGTTTACATTGGATTTTGAATAAATTTTGAGTAAATAGAATTAAAAAAGTAACAAACCTATCAGAATAACAAGTTGTTTGAACTAATGACATTTAAGTGTAACGAATAAAGTTTATACCCGTGTATGCTTCGAAGTGTCCAATATACCATGTATCTATTTATATACCCATAAAGTTCTTTATTTTTTATGGCTAAACTTACCAGTCCATTACTACGAAACACTACCAGCAAACTATATACCTATTTATTTAAGGGTGACACACATGTTCTACTGTAAATAATTAACTCTAAACAATGTCCAAGTTATTCGTGTCACACTATGAAATATTTTGTGTATGATTAACTATTAAATAGTAATATAATAAATTATCTATAAAACTGTGCTAACCCTATCATTCAATATAATTTATTACTTGGAATTCATAAATGTTTGTGAGTAAATATCTAAGATATTATTTATATATTCATTTTATCTATTCATATTATTATGTACATAATATTATCAAGCAATCAGTTTTTTACAACTAAATAACTTTAATAAATGATTGTATTAAAATTCATCATATATCTCTTAAAATATGCTCAATTCAATTTCTAACAAAATCATATTGCAAAAACAGTATTATGGCCTCGATTATGGCTTATTTCCTATACATATAAATTTTACGTAATAAAATATATTGAAACATGGTAGTTACTTTTAGCTAAATAAAATAATAAGAAATGATCGATATTTAAAGACCTTGTACTGCATTAGTATCTGAAAGGCTTCGAAATACATTTTTCTAAATTTTATCGAATGTGATTACAGTCTAATTGGGAACAGAATTTATATTTTCTCGACAAACCACAACAAGAAATTAGTCGAAGAAATATATTATATTTAAATTAAAATTTCATAGACCTATTATATTATTAATGTCATAATATTTTACCAAACAGACTGTGGTTGCTGCTTTACCTTTGAATAAAAGAAATAATTATTATTTTACAAAGTGTAACACCATTTCATAATAAAAAAAAGAAAAAAGAAAAATAAAAAGTTTGTATTCTTTGATAAATAATTATCATAATTTGTCAAATCATGAAACGCATTTATTTATCTAAATATATACCGGGTGCGTCTCAAAAGTGGCTCACCCCTATAACTTTTTTATTTCTTTAGATAAAAAACGAGATCTGGTATGATAGTATATGACATAAACGAGGATTGATTGACGTATTTAATTGTTTTCGGTCACTTCCTTCTTCACCGGAAAAAGACTACAACTTTTGATTTTTAAATGGCACCTTTAGTATTTTTTTACTTTATTTGATAGAAAATGATATTCTGAATAGAATGACATATTATATGTCAACTTTTGACATTCTCGCTGAAAAGAAATGTATTTTAAATTTCGATCTAGAGTGTATAATAAAAACAACATATATTTGTTTGTTGTTGATTGACGTATTCAATTCTTTTCGGCCACTTCCTGTTCACCGAAAATGACTACAACTTTTGATTTTTAAATGACATCCTCGGTATATTTCTACTTTATTCGATGGAAAATAACACTCTGAGTAGAATGAAATATCATGTCACATTTTGACATTTTCGCTCCAAAAAATCGTATTTTAAATTTCAATCTAGATGAGTGCCACGGCTGTGTTAAAAACACTAATTTTTAATCAAGGAGCCTTAGAAAAATAGATTTGATCGTCTAATGTTTTAAGCCTCGTGTCCTCTGGTCAGTTAAAAGATACCCAAATCGTATTTTTAATCATATCTCAATTCTTTCAAATGGAACGAGTGTGGCTCGTTAGCATATTTGGAAAAAAACATTTTTTTCCAATAATTTGGTACCATACACTTGGTATTTCGAGTAAAATTATCCTTATGAACCCAGAGGCCGGAAAGTGAAATAGCAAAAGCGGTTCCACCGTTTCAACGGAAATTTCAAATAAAATAGTTCCAGCCTCGGGCGCTAGGTGGTAGTGCAATTAATTTTTAGGTTAAGAAGTTGCTACTAGTTATTGCCAGATGGCGTTCAATCAGATTTTTTTTGTAGTTTCCATAGTTTCCAACGGCCATTGTCATACTATTGTCAAATTCTCAAAAGATATTGTCGTTGTCATAGCGCCAATCATAATATTATCAAAAATGATCATCAAAACGTTTTTCAAACTATAATTTGTTATATGTGTTTTTATTAGACAATTCCTTTTGTTTGTGGCCCTAAAAATATAATGTATGTCTTTTATTTTTGCCATCATTTAAGTACCTATTTATATTTACTCCATTTACAAAACTTTGGGCGTGTTACGTTGGTCTTATTTTATTATAATAAACGATGTTTAAATATTTTACTTATAAATAAAAACTTTAAATAATAAATAATATTTACACATGTTTCGCTTTAATTGTATTTAATAATTGTATAAATTATACTCTTAAATCTTATTTTTTACACATCACAACGATACTTGTTATTAGTATTGTTGAATTTGTGTAAAAAATTAGATTTAATAATCAAATTTAATTATTTTAGAGTAAAATTCAATAAATACGCTCATTTAAAAAGCCCGCGCTTCGATCCATTTAAAACAAGCCCTACTCAATAGATGGCGCCACTTCTGTAGGACCATTTTTCAGTATGGCAGAATCCATTCTTTTTCTAGCTAGGTATATTTTTTGTATGAACTGCATGTTACAATTTGAAAATGTCAAAAGTTGACTTATGATATGTCATTCTACTCAGAGTGTCATTTTCTATCAAATTTTACTACATTTTTGCATTTGGTTTATTTGAAATTGTAATATGCTATTCATACATACCGAAGGTGCCATTTAAAAATCAAAAGTTGTAGTTGTTTCCGTTGAAACAAAAAGCGACCGAAAAAAAATTGATACGTCAATCAATCCTATTTTATGTCATACACTATCACACTAGATGTTTTTCATCTGAAAAAATAAAAAATGTATAGGAGTGAGCCACTTTTGAGACGCACACGGTATAGGGAATTAAGACACAACATCCTCACAATCTTGTTTTAAGAATGTTTAAATAAAAAAATAATATAAGATTGTGAGGATATTGTTTCCTTATTGTCTCATTACAGGATATTCTATAAATTAAAAATATTTATATAGATATTCAGGGTTAGTCTTAAATAAATAGAAATATTTTCAGGGCTGGTAGATCTCGATAAAAGTATCACATCTTCTCTATACCGTTTTTCAAATAAATCCAAAATAACTTAGATATTTTACTTTGAATATTTCCAAAAAAAATGATTTTTGCTAAAATTTAATTTACTACCTATGTTGCCATATTATTAAGAAATAATTTTTTTTAACTAAAAAAAATTCCAAAAATTTTTTCAAAAAATTACTAAGTCTCAATAATTTTTTTTGCCGAAAAATACCTCATAATCGTGTTTCTGGGGTCGAAATATATTACCCTTAAAAATATTTGCACTTGTTTCAAGGCTTAGCCTATATATATATATATATATATATATTTGAATATATTTATTTTTGTACCTATTAGCATCTGTCTAAATCAATATTTTTTTTATTATTTGAATTTTAAACGGACTACATTACAAGAAAATTTAACTACTACTTTTGAATTATAAAATTTTCCATATTTGTTACTACAGACTATATGGACAACTAATTTATTCACATAAACCAATAGAAGTCTTTTCAATATCAAAAGAAATCTTGGCAGCTCTTTACATGCGCCTATTTGGATGCAATGCGATAGGACTAACGAACACATTCGGGTTCTTTCGGCAGTTGTCGATTGCATTGGCTTTACTAAGGTTTTACTATGCTTTATTGAAATCCTGGCGAATGATTTATTGTACGAAAGAACATATTTTATCATTATAATTACACATTTTTATTATAATTTTCTTAAGAACTATTAAAAATATGATAAAAATTATTTTCATTCTTTGTTTTCAATTGCTTTACTTTTATGTCTAGGCGTTAAAATGACTTTTTTATATTGTCAATCACGTCGCAAAAATTAATACTTTTGTGACGTTTGAAAAAAATTAAATTTAGTGATTACCACAGCCACTGTGACATATAAAAAGTAGACATGTGACTATCTATTTCAAAAATTAAATTGTTCCAATGTCATATAATAATGGCGGTAGCTGTCATGGAATTGAGCGATTAAAAAATTATCATAAATCATTTTTTTCAAATGGAAACCCACTTTTTTAGTTCACTAGGAAAAAGGTTTTCCAATTCGTTACTTTTTGTGTATACATGTTCCTGTACCTAAAATAAATCGCTTTTAAGTTATTTAAGATTTAGTTTGAAAACGTATATTCAATTCAATTCAATTCAAAAATACTTTTTTGTTAAAAAATATATAAATTTTTTTTAACAAAGCATAATATTCCTAAATCTAAACCTAAAACATTTATTGCCAGCAATCCCAACATCAAAAACCAGTTTCATGAAAAGTAAACAAATGAGTGCAAATATAAAAACAAAAAACAAAAAATTTGCGTAAATATAAGATTGAACAATCAGCAAAATAGGTTTAAACAACTAAGTAAAATAAGATACAATATACAGAACAAATGTAAGATAAAAAAATTCTAAATTCTAAACACTAATATCAAGGGTGTCCCGGTAGAATTTGTCAACGCTGTAAAATGCCCTATTCAAAAGTTCTTTTTTCAGTAGCCTCCGGAAGGTTTTTATGGAATTAACCAATCTTAAAGCTACCGGCAGATGATTAAAGACCTTTCGGCCCTCATATATTATAGATCTTTTGACCAAGGTGCTATTTGGAAGTGGCAAGGGCAGATTCAGGGTTTGGCGGGTAACAATATTGGGTATAGGACCCTGTAGTCTGTTATGATTTTTAAAAATAAGGGATGATGTTTCCAGAATAAAAAGAGATGGTAGAGTAAGAATTTTTTGAACTTTGAAGTGTTGTCTACAGGATTCGTTATGTGGTACATTTACAATAAATCGTACGGCCTTTTTTTGTAAAATAAAAAGAATGTTTAGTAGACCCTGATTAGCCACATCCCAGAATGGTATTCCATACCGGAGATGAGACTCAAACAAACTAAAATAGACCGTCCTTGCCAAATGCTTTTTGCTTTGCTTTATTTTTCTTGATTTTATCTAGCTTTCTTTGACATTAAGTGTTAAACAGACAGGACCTAACCAAACCAAACCAAATCTAAAATAAATCGTTTTTAAGTTATTTAAGATTTAGTTTGAAAACGTATATTTTTCTTGATTTTATCTAGCTTTCTTTAACATTAAGCTTGGTTAAGTTGGTCAAACAGTCAGATAATTTAATTTCATCTGTCAGAAAACGAATTATCTGAATTTCCTATATTATAAATGCTATTATTGCCTTGAGAGTTTAAAAAGTGTATTTATAAAAATATATCTCGTATTTTCGCTCTTTAATGATATCTAATAGTTGATATTATTAATACCGTATGATTGAAAAAAACAACAGCGCAAAGTTGACTTGGAAAAGATGATCGATAACATACTACTAATTGAACAGAGTATCACAATATGATATGGCCAGATCTATTGTTTTACATCACTTGACGTTTAAAGTCATAGGCTACGGGTTAAAATCAAGAAAAATATACGCTTTAAAACTAAATCTTAAATAAATTAAAAACAATTTATTTTAGGTATAGGAATATGTATAGTCAAAAAGTAACGAATTGAAAAGCCTTTTCTCTAATGAAATAAAAAAATGGGTTTCTATTTGAAAAAATGATTTATGATAATTTTTCAATCGCTCAATTCCATGACAGCTGCGGTCATTATTATATGACATTCAAACAATTTCATTTTTGAAATAGATAGCCACATGTCTTCTCTTTCCAAGCCCCTGATCTGACAATTCTCCCAGTACGGAATTAGTACTGGGAGAATTGTCAGATCAGGGACTTGGAACACCCTCATAAAGGAAATACCACTCCTGCAACTCCCAGTGGACGATATGCCAAGAAGGTACAACTTTGAGAAACATCTCAATGTAGTATTGAGCAATAAAAAGGATTGGGAGAGCGAAACGCTTGCCCAGCAGTTAAAAGACCATACCATAACTTGGTATACTGATGCTTCCAAAACCAATACGGGAACAGGGATCGGAGTGTTTGGGCCGAGAGCTAAATACTCCGAACCAATGGGCACTTACCCTAGTATCCTACAGGCAGAAATCTGCGCTATCGAAAGATGCGTTCAACTTACCTTAGATAGGAACTATCGGAAACAAGAAATAGCCATCTTGTCTGATAGTCAAGCAGCGTTAAAAGCGATCAACTCAGTATCAATCAATTCGAAATTGGTCAAAGAATGCATAGAGAAGCTGAATAAATTAGGCAAAGTCCTCCTACTCTGGGTGCCTGCTCACCAAGGGATAGAAGGCAATGAAAAAGCAAATAATCTAGCTAGGAAAGGAGCGAACACTCCACTAACTGGACCAGAACCGTTCTGCTTTCCAAGTGGTAACCAACTCAAGGCGGAACTCAAGAACTTGGAAGATTCCATCCGCGACTGGAATGGAAATCTTGCAACGGTCTAAGACACTCGAAGTAGTTTCTGAGGGCTTATGATCAAGAAAAATCACAGATCTTCCTGGGTTTAAGTAAGAACAATCTTCGGGTTGTCACGGGGTTTTTAACAGGACACTCTCAATGAACACCTAAGTAGATTGAAACTAAGAAGAAACGGCGAATGCAGATTCTGTGGTGAAGATGGGGAAACACCAGTACACCTCATCACTGAGTGCGCCGAGACGACAACCATTCGTGCCATGAATTTTGGTACGACTGATATTGGAGATGGAGAACTACCCTCTATAAAACCGTCCCAGATACTGGCTTTTGTCAAAGCCCTGGGACTGTGTGATGAATTATGACTCAAGAAAGGGGGACACAATGGATCTGTAAGGTCGCAGTGATTAACCCCCCTCCCACTCATTCTAAATTCTAATGTCTTCTCTTTATGGTACAGTGGCTGTGGTAATCACTAAATTTGACGTTTAGGCTATACACATATTTTTGACAGGAAGTTTTTTTCGTCTAAAGATAACAAAAGTTGGAAAAATATCAGATATATAGTGAAAAGAAACAACCAATAAAAT
The DNA here is from genome assembly GCF_002938485.1 of Sitophilus oryzae. NCBI lineage: Eukaryota > Metazoa > Arthropoda > Insecta > Coleoptera > Curculionidae > Sitophilus > Sitophilus oryzae. The sequence goes on along the minus strand of NW_022146870.1, from coordinate 452,522 downwards.
TACCGCCAGTCTACTCTAATTCTAGTGGCATTGTGCGATGGCGTAATGTAACGGCCACTAGCGAAACGTCACAGATTACACGGCTGCACAACCTTTGGGGGGAGCGCGCGGGTTCCGGCACGATGACCCACTTTCGCGTACTACGCCGAGTAAATGGGTCATCGGCCCGTTCCGGCTTCCGGCCGCGACGGTCGGCGTAGGCCAGGGCATCGCACTGGCTTGGCCCGGCTCCCGTACGATTTACACTAGTCCACGACTAGTTTTGATTCTGCACCGGAGGAAATTATTCGATAAGTAGATAGGTTTAGGAATGAAAATTTAAAATATAATGTATCTACTTTAAATAATTCAAGGGCTTATTCGAATAACATGATAAAAGAGATGTAAACTCTGAACCAGGGTCGCGACAAGCCACTCAACCAGAAATCAGTTTTACTAAGTAGTAGCTAGTGTTTTTTCTTGCCTTTTATCCAACAAATTTCTTAGATAAATACTTAGGGAGTTAAACTAAAAAAAAATAACTAATAATTATATTTTATTAATAAATGTTAAATTTACACATTTTTTCAAAACTGCGAAGTTTAATAATTCAGAATTATGGATTTGTGGCTTGAGGATTATATTTAATGTACAGGGTGGCTCTAATACGACGCTCCTCATTGGGATTTCGGAAACCGTAGGAAATAAAGGATCGGTTAAATGGAGGCAAAGTTGCGCAATTTGATGCTCAATAAAATTAGCATTTAGAAAAATTCCGAATACTTCCGAATATATTGGAAAAAAAAACGGAATATTCAAGCATATTCTTCAGATAAAATTAAGTAAAAAACTTCGTATAAATGTACGTCCTAAAATGCTTAGTTTCGGAGATACAGGGGTAGAAATGTCATTTTTATTTCAATTTTTTCCAAATAATTTCTGAAGTAACCTAAATATTTGGATGAAAATTGGTGTCTGGGAGTTTTTTGACATGAGAAATTGATTTTGATGTCAATATGACTTCTATTTATAGGGGGCTCCACCTACATGTGTTTTAACTGTTTTGAAGTGTAATAACTTTTCGTCCGCCCCTGTATAAAACTACTGAGTTCAAAAACATACATTTCCGTGATTTTTTACATATAAACTGTCTCCTAGTAAAATTCGCTACGAGCAAAAGATATTTAGAAAGGAAATAATCAATACATGTTATTATTGACAAAAAACAAACATGTTGAGTTTTGACTGAAATGGTAATTTTGGGACTTTTTATTTCTTAAATTAATCATAATTTTTTCTTCGAAAAGATGATTTGGCCAACCAACCAAATAAAACAGTTTCTGTTGAACTTTTGCCATAAAAACATTTCAAATTTGAGCTTTCAATCTAATAACTATTTAGTTAACATGTTTAATTTATGTCATTGATGACAGGTATTGATAATTTTTATTCCAAATATCTCGAGAACCATTACTAGTAGCGATTTTTATCAACAGACCTTTTTTACGTAAAAACGTCGTAAATGTATATTTTTTACGTAAAAAACGTCGTAAATGTATATATTTTTTACTCAACAGTTTTATACAGGTACGGTAAAAAAGTTATTATCCTTCAAACCAGTTAAACAATATGTAGGTGGCGCCCTCTACAAGTAAGAGTCATCTTGACATCAAAATCAAATTTCTCACGTCAAAAAACTCCCACACAACAATTTTTATCCAAATATTGACGTTACTTCAGAAATTATTTGGAAAAATCGAAATAAAAATGAAATTTTACACCCTGTATCTCCGAAACTAAGCATTTTAGAACATACACTTATACGAACTTTTTTACTTATTTTTATCTGTAGAATATGCTGCCAAAGTTTCCAGAATACAGTTTGAACCACCCTGTGTAATAAGATTGTAAATTAGGCCGTTAAAACTAACACTTTGTTCAGCATGAAATGTATAACCGTTTTTTGCTAGCCAATAAAAAATATTGGTCAAATAACAAAATGTACGTAACACAATTTCAAAGTACTTGAGAATAAGATGTCATAGTTATGACATCTATATTATATTTGTTATCATATAACAAAGAACGATACGTATTTATTTGTACAGATGAATAATTAAATATAATATATATATATAGTATCTACTAAGCCTATTTCCCGGTCAATTTTTTTTCTAAAATTGAATTTTGAGCTGGTTAAAGAACAAGTAAATTTAGTTACGAACAGAGGAAATAGGTCACATTAGAATCTCTGCATTATTTTCTCATACATTTTAATAATATAGAACACTAAGTAACTCTTTACTATTCTTTATGAATTTTTAATAATTTTAAAATTAAAGCTAACAAACCTGTTATTGCAACGACAGGGTTTGAGGAATAAATGAGTCTCATCCAGAAAATAAATAGGGAATCGGGTCGAACCAACGAGATCATAGTTACAGATTTAATATTTTATTATTAATTTCCATTTCTCTTGATATTAATATCTAAAATTAGATAGAATTTAATAAAATAAAGAAAATTTACAGGAAGTTCCAATGAAAAATAATTTGCTCTTTTTAGAACAATTTGTATTATACCAATCTTTGTGTACGGTGTCCCACTTTGATTGAAATCATACAGTATCTCCATTATTAGTAAAGATTGGAGGATGCGGTTTGCACAAACCTGTCCCGCTTTTTTGTCAAATAAAAGATGCTACAAACAAAATTATCATAGCCCTCTTCGTTTCTGTTGGGACTGAAATATTTTACTTTTAAACTGTTACCACTGAATCTCCTTCTATCCCAATCTGCTTTTCGGTGAGCTTGTAGACGGTAAGAGGAGGCCGGGTGGAGAACTCAAAAGGTTCAAGGATATTTTCCACGAAAACTTAAAGGGAATTAACAAGCAGAATGAGTGGGAAGAGGCAGCTCACAATAGAACGGAATGGAGAAGAATTGTAAAGTCAGTTAAGAGCGACAATCAAAAAGTAAAGAGGCAACAAAGCAATGAGATTTTTGAATGTCTGGAGTGCGGTAGACAGATAACATCACGTATCGGGCTTTTCAGTCACAGAAAAGCTCATGAAAGGAAACGCCTTGCGTAACCATCTTCTGATGCGTGTCAAATACTCGTCAGCGAGTAATGGCGGTATGTATGTATGTATGTATCCCAATCTCCATATGTTCCTTCTTTTTTATAACGAAATGGGTTTGCAAATATCTAAAAGCTTGGCTTTTGTTTGATAGAATTAGTTGATTGATATTTCAAAAATCCCTAAATACAAAAATCGAAAACGGACAAATCCCGGGACCAGGCAGGCGATATTGGTCCCAATTCATTGATTTAGGAAATAGCCATTTAACAAAACTCTAATATTTTCAATGTTGTAAGGGGAACCCCATCTTGCAGAAAGTATATTTCACGTAACTTAGCTAAAAAAATAGTTAAGTTCTTCTACAAATAGCGGTAAAGAGTTAAGTTTCCCTATTAATACAATGAATTTATCAGTGGCTCGCAAAATAGAACAAAAGACAGCAGTATTCTTTTAATAATTCTTTAGTTTCTTTTATTATCAACCATGGCCTACTAATAAAAATTAACTTTTAATCATTTTTTTTTAATATTGCAGTAAAGAGTATTAAAAAGTTTATTGTTAGTTTAATTTAAAAAAAATGTAACTTTAGTTCATATGTTCAAAAATATATTTTTCGTAGAATAACAGACCACGCCACGGTATTCTACGTAAAAAGATCTACCGTTGTTAGGTAAACAGTTTTCACCTTCTCGATATCTTTCGCAATAATACCTATGATATACAACTTTACTATAGTAACTTTTACTTTTGATTTATTCAAAATTATTAATAGGTATTTTAACTGCTATTGTCTTTATTAATTGTATATTGTTGTTTTGTACATGACTGTATACAAAGCTTCTGTTATGTATTAATTTACCATAAGCATTATTTTGATATTACAATGCATTTTTCACTACGACTTAATTTCTAACTCTAAAGTTTTGTATTTTTGTTGAATCACATTAAAAAATGAATGGATTAGAATAAATATTGTCAGTTAATTTACAAAGTACAGTACTTTGAATTAAAAAATAAAGAAATAACCATCATACTCCAAAAGATTATGATTTCACAGACAATAGTAAGTAAAGAAAATAATACAAATATGTGTATTAACAGTTATTTATTTTTACTATCTATATACTAATACATAATTTCATAGATATACTGCTTTGCAATTCCTTCAGAATTATTCGCTTTTTGTGATTATAAAACGTATTGTAGATATTTAAATTTTTAGTTATTTTCCGTTCAATATAGTCAGGCAAATAAATTTGACAAATAGTAAAGCTAAAATATAAAAATAAAATAATTAACTTAATATTCTCACTTATCTTAATTACAATTATTATAAGGTAGTTGTAATAAATATAACTTACATAAATATTTTTTAACTTTGGTTCCAATAATATAAAAATAAAATAATGTAAAGTAGCTATACAATGTTTCAATATCTAGAGATCATCTAACTTAACTTTTTACTCTAAATTAGTTACTTGTAGATATTTTAAAATTAAAATTTAGATTATTTTTTAATTTTAAATTAACAGGTGGACTAAGAAAATCAGAAAATACAATGTAGATGGAAGTTATCAACAGATGTTTTTGTTCTCTATAATGTTTGAGTTTTTAATTAGGATATATCTAATATCTTATACTTTTGCGCGAAAATGGCTGATTTTGTTTTTATAGTGGTTTGTATCACAAGTCATTATCAACTATCATGGCATAAAAGGAATCCTATCATGAGAAAAAAAAAGGTCCATATCATGAAATAATTGAATATGAAAGTGGTTGACGAAAAATTGACAAATGGAAGGCTTCCTCCTATCAACAGCTTCAAGAATTTGACGCTACAGTACTTTTGTAACATGCTTAACATTATTTCTCGAAAATAATTCTGAATTTTTCGCCATTTGAAAATCCAAAAAATACAATTTTTTATGTCACTTCGTTGATCGATCACAAATTCGACGGACAAAAAATGCTAAACATTATCTCAACATTATTAGTTTAGTTGTTGCTTACTAAAAAAACGTCGTGATAAATTTAAGTAATATTAAAGAAAATATAAATCCAAGAAGATATTTTATACGTGAAAATATAAGCCACAGACTCCACCTGTACGTTCTGGTTTCTAAATTGAAGTTTTAAACCACCAAATCTACAAACATTCGACAAAATTTGAATCCGCAGCCCATACACGCCCTCAGCGTGCACCTTCTAGCCGTCCCGCCTCGTCGACCGGCATATACTCCGGCCGCCGTGGCGCATAGTAGGCCAGTTCAACGCACCCGCGTTCCGCCGGCCGGGGTAGGTCAGGACCAGTCACGATGCGGCGGCCGGGCCAGGCGGATCAGGCTGCCTGAGCCAGCGGGGCTGATATGGGCGTGTTGCAGGTAGTGTTGAAAGAAAGGAGGTGTACTGTGTGCTCAACATGTAGTGATCTTTGGTTGGCTGTCGAACGGTGCTACTTAGATTTAGTTCTATTACGTTTGCTCGTTGTTGAAAAACTTTTTTGCACTAGGGTATACCTTTGTACCTAAATGTCTTTTGACCTAACCCAAAAGCGATTTTGCTGTCTTATTTAATTTTTTGTTGTACGATAAAAAAAGAGTTTGGCTTGCATCAAATCGCATTTAAAAGATTTTGTGACAAAAAGTGTACATTCTTGCAATAAAGAACATATCAATCGTTATTTTTAATACTCTAATAACAAATACTAGTAAACTCGTTTTTTTACTCGAAAAACTAGAACTATGTAGAAGTCTTTGTCTACATGTTAAATTGTAAATTAATAAAAACTATATTTTACTATCATAATATTAAAGTATGGATTACAAAGTGACAATTTAAACAAGCAATTGTGGCAATCAAAGATATATTTTAGAGAAAATATACTACTAAAATGATCTCAAATATATTTCGGGGTATTGAAGGCAAAACTTTTGAAAATGAAATACTTTTTGACTTACCCCGCCACACCCCTTAAGGTGTAGCCATCCAAAATTTTCAATATAAACCTACTTTATGTGTCACATCGTTCAAAATTTCATTGTTTCTTCTTTACAATCTTTAATTTAGCAAGATCTTAAATCATACGATTACTTTTCGAGATATCGGTATTTAAAATTAAAGAATATTTTTGACAACCACTAATTTTGACTTTTTCTTAAACAAAAAAATATAATTAAGTTTTTAAATACACCTAAGGAAAACAAATGTTCCCCTCCAATATTTCCATACAGTACACTTAACTTTAAAAAAAGAAACGAAATGACAATCATATTCTTAAAGATTATGATATCACAAACAATTGTAAGTAAAAAGATATTCTATTTGAGATCATTCTCCAGATATTTCCGATTGCTTCTTTTCAAATTGTCACTCTGTACACTAAAATAGTGTTGCAAAAAATGTGGCTTGTTCTGCAGTACGTTTAATTGCATGTTGTTAATCGACTCGTTATTCTGGTATGTTCATGTTTTGTCAGCTAAAAAATAATAATTTAAGTTATATTATGTTGCAATAAAAAATCCACCACGGAACAAAAAGTGTACAATAATGCGCAAACCTAAATGCGTAAAAGCATGAAGCTCGAATATAACTATGCTTTTTCTGGTAAAAAATTATAGATTTGTGCAAGGCTTCGCTGTATGTATTAATTCGGTAGTATTATCACTAGATACATATATCCTTGTTAATAATAAATAAATAAAATTATAGAAGTATATACTACATAGTTTAGAAATATTAAACAATATCAGATCTCTTTTTCTGTTATCCAGTATTTAATAGCATGTTCCTACTACTACTATATTAAGTGGTATTTAGATTTATAGCAGAAATCTATATAGGGTGAGTCTTATAAAAGTGCAAATATTTTGAGTGCTGGTAGATTTTGATAAAAGATACATATTTTCTCCTTTTTTTATTTTTTTATTTACCGTTTTTCAAATAGGTCCAAAATAACCGAGTTGTTTTACTTTGAAAATTTCCAAAAAAAAAAATTTTGTTTAAATTTTGAGAACCGTTGCATCTTTTCTGGGTTTTCTTTCTTGTAAATTTAATCTACTACCTATGTTGCCATATTATCAGGAAATTATGTTTTTTACTAAAAACTAAAAAAGTTTTAAAAAGATTCCAAATTTTCAATTTTATATTTTCGCGAAAAAAAACTTATAATCCTGTTTCGGCGGTCGAAATATACTACCACTAAAAATTGCCACGCCCTTTCTAATTTGAAGTTCAATAAAACACAAGTTTACTTAATTAGGATGAGTTGCATAGAGGCCACTAGCTTTTTAATTTTAACAGCCGGGTGGTCGGGGTTCAAAGATATTAATAAAAGGGCGTTAAAAAAAATAGGAGATTATACTCTATGAACTCGGCAATAAAAATGTAACTATTAAGTAGACTTCAACACTAACCTCGAACTGTTGAGTGCAACTACCATGAACTTCAAATATGCTATAACTCGTTAAATTTAAGTGACTCTTTTTTTAACTTAACTATGAGACTAGACTGTTAATAATAGTACTAAAAATAATTAAGCAATTTATTAAAATATTAAAAAGTTAAATATATATATATATATATATATAAAAAAACGAATGGAACGTAAAATGTAATACGTTAAGAAATTATTTAAATCGAAAGGTTGGAAACGAAAATAGAATTTTAAATTAAATGTAATGACTAAACCTATGACGTCAAACCCCCTTATCTAACTTAATACTAGATACAATCAGGGTGGTTTATACCCATAAATCAAATCTAAAATTATACAAATATCTAAACAGTCTTACTCTACTCGATGTGATATACTTGAAAACTTCCGGCTGAGCTACGGTGTATAGCTACAGAGTGGCTACGGCGGTGCACAGCAGCTCGATGAATGTCACTGGGGCCCACGGATGTCAGCAGAGGTACAGATGAAAGGTAGGTGTAGGACTTCAAAAGGTGAACATAAAAACCCTAAATAACATTGATTGTCTTAGAAAAGAGCCTCAATTATAGAACAAGGACTAGCACAACGTGTAGGAGTTAATAAATAAATTTAACAATAAAAATAAACAATAAAGGTGATAAAGGACTAATCAAATCTGAACTTTACCTCAACGAGAGTTTATGATGTCCAACGGGTACCTCTACACGGACAACAGGAACGGATGGAATTCTAGACTGTTCTGTGCTACGCTCTGGATCGGTCTTCTTGCTCTACAATTACGAACAACCAAATAAGATTTAAGAAAGATAACGTGGGCGTGGAAAAGTCGAAAACCAGACAACAATATGAACAAAAATCAGTTGAGCATTGACTTAGAATAGGCAGAAGAATTATAGCATACCTTGGAACTATTCGGGGACTTCTTGGGCACGTGGAATCGGACTATCAGTCGGAAAATTTGGCTATTTTAATCCCATTGGTCGGTGGTCCATGTAAACTCAACAAAATCCAACCACGTTTCTGACCAAATGTGTTTCGGAAGCCTTAATCCTTCTCTAGGAAGACCTGCTATTCACCAACAGGGAATGCTTCACGAAACGGCAGCCAGTTCTTCACGACGACACTCTTCAGCCGGGGAGTGCACAAGAAGTGATGCAAGGATTCGATTTCCTTCACAAAATCAGATTTCAACCGGAAATCTCCCTCCAGGATATAGATAGAGAACTATATATCTCGACTAGTCCAACTCACAAAAAGGCATAAATAAAAAACGATGTTCTAGAATATTTTCCAACAGCCATATTTTATATCCGGTCAATGAACGAACTAAACTCAGACATTCCACAATTAAATGAACGAATTGTACACTGCGATCCACATCAAAAATAACCAATTTAACTACGACATTTTATCTGATAATTATAACATTTGAATAACCAAAACAAGGGATAAATAAATCCAAAAACATCTGATTTTGACAATGACAAGTGACAAGTGATGATCAAAGATATAGAGCGATAGACAAAAATTCTAATGCTGGGCCAGTGGTAATATCGTGGAGCTGTAGCCTGTATAATATCGTGGTGTATATTCGGTTGCATAATGGTAAAATACTAAATAAAATAATATTTAAGAATAAAATTATAGTAAACATGATGCAAAAATAATAGTTATTTGCGATGATTTATGAGCCAGCACACAAAGGTCGTAGCGAGGAAATTTGACTGTTACAAAATATTTGCACTTATTTAAGACTCACCCTGTATAATGACCAGTTTGAAATTTTGCAATTTGGAGTATCGCAGGCAAAGGGGCTCTCGGGATGATATTAAAGAAATTTGGGTAGCCCACATTTTTACATTTCTTGTCGACGGGACCATCACGACAGATACTTTTCAATTGTCATCCTAAAAATAACGAAACAACTGTACATAAATGCTATTATTGCAAACTCTTTACCCAGTGAACAAAGTTTTCTCACTTTTAGGGAACAGTTACGTATCTGCGTTTTATTCATTTTTATCAGGGAAAAGAAAGGCCTGCTAATGTAACATCGACGTCACCTAGGACACATTTCCCTTAAAGGAATAAAATGCTCACTGCGTATGTACAATTTTTTGACATCTGATTAGTATTTTTTATGAGTGATAAAAGCATAATATGGTCTAATATTGTGTTTTTTTAACGGTACTATTTAAATTGTAAAATGCTATTGTCGTTTTTAATTCTATATTTTTGTTTCGTACTTTACAGGTTTATATACAGGCTTGGTATAATGTATATATATATGTATTAAATTGGTAGCATAAACACTATTTTCATATAACAGTGAATTTTTCCATAAAACTCAATTTTACTTTAAAGTTTTGTTTAGTATTTAATTTATAATAGTACTATAATTATGGTTTTTATTTTAACCGTATATAAGTAAACTATAATACTCCCCCTACTATGATTGCTGTTACATACAGTACTCACAACTTAAAATAAAAGAAATGATCATCATATCCCAAAGGATTATGATATCACCAACAATTTTAAGTAAAAAAATATCTGAATATGTATCAAGGAGCCATATAGAGCCAATACCAAACCATGCAGGCTTCTGTTACCATACTATAGTTGAAAATAATACAGCTGTTCTAAATCAATATTAATTCATTACAATAAAATTTGTTAGCTGTAAACATCTAAAATCAATATCCTGAACCACTCAAACTCACTTATATTAAAGATCTTTTTGTGCTAAAAATAGGGTAGTTAATTAATTGAACACAATTTACATCTATACAAAAGCGTTTTCTTTGTCCGTTAGTGGGTATGAAATTTAAAAAAAAAATACTTTTTTAAAATATTTTATAAACCGATATTTTGAACGAGACCCGTTTTGAATGAGATTTGCCGTGTCTATGTTTTTTGCTTTAAGATTTGACTAACAAAAAAAGCTTGAACGAGAAGACTGAAAACTATCTTCACCCCTATATAAATTCTAGCAGAAATATGTTCTTATATATACTTATTATATGATATTATATAAATATGAACTTCAATATCAATATCATTTTATTTAATTTTTGTGTCGGATGAGATAAGTATTCGCTTAAAGCTTGTTTACTGATTAGTTTTTATATCTCTACTCATGAGTGCTGGAGCACCGGAGCACCCACATAGTCGGATCCCTGTATCTATTTATGCGTATACAGTAAAGTCCCTAATTAAAATTATAGTCTGTAACATGTGTCAGTTTACCCAAACTTGCTATCTGTGAAATTACACATGGACTCCGTAATTTATTATATTTGTTAATTTAATATTTTAACGATTACATATTTTTTAATTTTATCATATATATTTAATTTTATTTTAAAACATATATAGATAGTTCTTTATTTTCTTACTAAAAAATGTTTTTTTTACGTAAAAATGTATAAAACATATGTTTATACATACAGGGTCCGGCAATAGTGCGTTGGTAGCTCCTAGAATAATAAAGTTAAGAATTTTGTTTAACTGCAGACCTAAAGTATGTACGAGGATGTATTTCACAAAAATATTTTCACTTCTATAGGGTGGCTTAAAAAAGTGTGACTGGATCGGGATGATGTTTTTTTTAAATGGAACACTCTGTATATTATTGCATTTTCGGCTTGCTTTCAGATCACTTTTAATCCAAGATATGAGTAAGTACATTTTGATAGTTTCAGAGATATTAATAAATAAATAAAAATATATACATATACTTTTTAACCTTCTTTAAAAAAATTGTTATAAATGCAAGAACTGCCTGAAAAACTGTCCTGAAATCAAAACTATATTAGGTATTTACTTTAGATGATCTATACTTACTTTACTATAAATATTGTAATCTTAAATCATACAGGGTGTACAAAATTCTACACCAAACTTTCTGAAATATAAAATATTTTTTCTTTTTTTTAAATAGAACATCCTGTATATTTTTTTTATTAGTTGGAGAGTTAAAAAATTAACATTTCTTCTATTTAAAACATTTCAAAATTTTTAATGGTTTTGCAGATACACGCAGTATTCTTTCATATGAAAAATGCCTTATGAACTATAAAACCGCGAATATTTGCGAAACCGTTTAAAATTTTGAAATGTAAAAAAATGTTCACTTTTTAATTTTCCATTTGATGAAAAAATAATATACAGGGTGTTCCATGTAAAAAAAACAAAGAAAAATGGGTTTAAATTTTAGAAAGTTTGGCGTAGAATTTAGAACATCCTGTGTGATTTACGATTACCATATTTATAGCGAAGTAGGTACAGACTCTCTAAAGTAAATACCTAATATAGTTTTAAATTCAAGATAGTTATTATATTTTTTAATAATTTTTTAAGAAAGACTGAAAAATACACATTTTTTATTTATTTATTAATATTTCCGAAACTATCGAAATATATATACTCATATCTTAGGATTATGTAAAGTGATCTAAAAGGAAGCCAAAAATGCAATAATATACAGGGTGTTATATTTAAAAAAAATGTCATCCAAAACTACTCACACTTTTTTGTGCCACCCTATAGAAGTTAAAATATTTTCCTGAAATACATCCTAGTACATACTTCAGGTTTGTACTTAAAAAAAATTACCAATTTTTTTATTCTGGAAGCTACAGATATCCGACGCACTATTGCCGGACCCTGTATATCCATTTTTAGGTCTATAAACGATCTGGAATGTTCCATTCGAGAGGCAAACCGCTGCCAAAAATGGTGTACAATAAATGCCAATTTTGGGAAAAAAGTACCAAAAATACCAAATTATTTCCAAAAAAAAAAAATTAGAACTAAAAATACCAAATTGGTATTATTCTTTTTAGTATCTAAAGAATTTAAGATATTTGGAGCTTTAGGGCCTATTCATGTCAAACTACGATAATTAGGTCAGAAAAACGTATAAGCTTAATTCGAGTTCCAAAAAAGTACGGTTCTAGAACGGTTTAAAACAATCGCACAGTCTAATTACGACAATCATTCATGTCAAAAGTTGCAAAAAATCATATTGAGCCAGTGTTTTGAACCGTTCTAGAACTGTACTCTTTGGGAACTCGAATAAAGCTACTGTCATGACACGTTTAAAAAATCATTTTAACGGTTCCATTAACATCGATACTTCACAAATTTATAAAATAAAGACTAAACATAAAAAGTAATTGAATTTTTTGTTATAAGCTCAAAAATATAATTATGTGCACAAGAAAAATAAGAAATTCTATATAATGAGATCCATATTATGTTTCCATGATGCGAGTTCTTTAATTTCTTGACATTTTTCGTATGACGCTATGTACCGTTTTTTCGTAATAATCATTTTTATGCATTAAAAAATTGCAAGCTGGGTAATTAATATCGGGTAAAAATAACCTATTTTTCAAACAGGCCAGCAACCTAACCTCGTAATACAAGTAATTATTCTTAAGTATGTATATTAGGAAGTATATTTTATTGTTAAGTAGGTACTTACCTTAGACACTAAATATAAAAACTTTAAAATACTTCATATATAATAGGTCAACACCAAAAATTTTTGATCGTGTAAAAAGCGCGAAGGCGGCTCATTTTCAACGCAAATGGCAGCAAATGGGCTAGAAATGATGCAATCAGCTTCCCGGCCGTCGCCACGTGCGTCTAATCCACATCCACCGTTGCCAGATGTCCAACCAAATACCTGTTTAATACCAGTTAAAACCAGTTTATTACCAAATAATACCCAATTAGTACCAAAAATATCAAATTAGTACTAAAAATATCAAATTAGTACCAAAAGTACCAAAAAAATACCAGTATTACCAAGTGCTTGTACAATAAATACCACCCCAGCGGTTTACCCCTCGGTTCCAATGTAGTTTACTAAAATGTTTCGAATCTTCTTTCCACTCTGAAAAAGTATTCCAGAATAGAAAATATATAATTTTCTGTTTTTATATCTCATCAATAATGTTTGTATATTAATAATATAAATTCTATTAGTCCTATGATTTCTTAATACGAGATTTTCCTTAAACATGTACAAAGACTTCCTCAAATCACTAAACCTCAAATACGTTTTTCCTACCAAAATGTTTGTCTTCGCCACGATGAGACTATGTAGCTGCATCGTTTGCATTTAATGCCGATGTTAGCAATCGCATCGTGGCACATCGTTGTTGGTCATGGATGTTGCTTCTGCGACATCGATGAATCAATCATTGCTTTGGACTAACGGAACTGATTGTATCTATAAATCAGTTCTAAATTACAGAGCATACATATGATGACAACATTACGTAGATTATTGATGCTGAGACATTAATCCAAGAAATACCCTACACTACTTTTACTTACATTACAATACTCTGCACTTACCAATATTGATCTATTAATTTTGATTTATTTTTAATTATATTTTGTTATCCTTAATGTTTTTCTTGAGTTCAAAACATTCTTAAGAGATTCGGTTTTTCGGGTTATTAGGCCGTCGTCGCGTCGCGTCGCGTCGGTTAGAATTGCTTTCTCTTATCATACTTGTCTTCGCTTTCCCAGGATGAAACAACATGTTTTTCTATTTTATTTTTAAACCGTCGTTATCATACTTATCACTCATCGTATCGTTTATTTGTCTTTGCTTCACCACGATGAGACAATATGGCTTCATCGTTTGCACTCAATATCGATGTTAGCAGTCGTAACGTGGTAGATTGTGATTGGTCATCGATGTTGCTTCAGTAGCATCGATGAATCAATTATTGCTTTGGGACTGGTTTTATCTATAAATCGGTCATCGACAGAGCATACATTCAATAACAAGATTCTTTAGATTAATGATGTTGAGACATCATTAATCTAAGGAGAAGTGTAAGCAAACTTATTTTTATTTAAAAATTTTCCCTAGGGCACCCTTGGAAGGGTGTCTGGGAAAAACGGGGGTTAGGTTAGGTTTTTGTATAATTTTTATATTATTTTCTCTTTCTTTAAATATTTTGTTACCGTTAATCTTAATTTTTTACCCAATATAATTTTACACAATACAATGACAACAAAGAATACAATGTCAAAAAAAAATATTTTATTATTTTTTCTCTTTAAATATTTTGTTACCCGTAATCTTAATTTTATTACCTAATACTTTCCTAAATCTATATCATAGATACAATACAATGACAATAAAGAATACAATGACAAAAAATTTTATTTTGATATTTTTTCTCTTTCTTTAAATATTTTGTTACCCATTATCTTAATTATTTTACCCAATAGTTTCCTAAATCTATATCTATCTATTTTAGTTTTAAGCAACTAACTCAAATATGGTTAGATGCTGACAATTTAAATAAAGCAGATTATGGCAGGTCATCGTTTGTAGCTTCGGTTACAACGATAGGCTCATCCGTGCTTTCTGAACAAGACTAATTTTATCAATAAATTATGTCTACACACAGAAAGCATACAATCCAACTTTTCTGTAAATCTAAAAATATAACTAGAGTTCTATATATCATTCATATATCACATCATCAATTAAATTTTTATTTACGTAATCGAAGGAGCGATTTTTAATTTTATTGTTGGCCAATCATGGACATATTAGGCGCCGCATTGACTAACTGGGATTTAAATTTCGCGCTGGGGATTTAGGTGACCGTTCTGCTGTAAAAAATGTCAAGTTCCTGACATTGTCATTCGTTTTGACACTTTAGTTTTGTATAGAGTATAAGGTATGTATAGATACTTTAAGCCATCTTTAAGCTTAAAGACCGATATGTTTACTGGATGTCGAAGGTAAACTTCTAGAACATATGATATTAAACCGGCTTAAGAAAGAATTGGCTCGCACCGGGGATCTCTCAGAAAGACAATTTGGCTTTAGAGAACGGAAACAACCAACGGATGCCTTAGTAGAAGTACTCAAAATAGCGGAGGAGGCACAGGATTTTTCTGCTGCTCACCGAAGACTATGCGCGGTAATAACTTTGGATGTGAAAAACGCATTCAACAGCGCGTCATGACAAGTAATATTAGAGAGTCTTAGACAGAGAAAAATAGACGAGGGCCTAATAGCTTTTCTAGCATCATACCTTAAGGATAGGAAACTTATTATAGAAGCGGAAGGTGAGACCAAAGAAATACCCTTGAGCAGTGGTGTACCCCAAGGTTCCATACTTGGACCCACATTGTGGAATATCTTATATGATAGCCTACTCAGAATGGAAATGCCGGTCGGAATATCTTTAATCGGTTTTGCCGATGATATAGCCATGACAATAGTGGAGAAGGATGAAAAAATTCTCATGAACAAAGCAAATACCGGCCTTCAAAGAATTTCAAACTGGATGGAAAGTAAATTGCTTAAACTTGCACCACAGAAAACAGAGGCAATAATATTAACAACAAAACGAAAGGTGAAGCCAATATGCTTTTCTATAGAGAGCGTGGATATTATTCCATCAAAAGCTATCAAATACCTAGGAGTATGGCTGGACCCTAAATTAAAATTTACGGAACACATAATTCGAACTATACAGAAATCTGGAAAAACACTAACAGCCTTGTCTTGCATCATGCCAAACATTGGGGGACCAAGATCCTCCAAAAGAAAAATATTAGGTAGCGTAATACACTCTCAAATACTCTATGCGGCTCCATTCTGGCACACCGTAACGAGTAATAAAAGCAGAACAAAAAACTCGCGGGGATCCAAAGACTTACTTCCATCAGAATTGCAAGTGCCTACAGAACAATCTCCACAGAGGCAGCAGGCGTAATAGCAGGCGTCCCACAAATAGACCTATTAATAGAGGAAAGGAAGGAAATTTACAATGGAGTACAGAAGCAAATCGCAAGAGGGGACCTACTCGACAAGTGGCAGGAAATTTGATTCCTGATATTAGGCAATGGATATCCAGGCCATGCGGAGAGACTGATTACTTTGTCACGCAAGCTCTATCGGGACATGGTTGCTTTATGAACTATCTAACGGAAAGAAAGACACGGGACTCAGATAGTTGCAACTACTGTGGAAATAGTGATGACGCAGAACATACACTGTTTAGATGTACGAGATGGGACTACATTCGTAATGATTATAAAACTCATACCGGCTCAGTTTTCAATGCGGAAAATATGATGAAATACCTCACTGGGACAGAGGAAATGTGGAAACTAACTGCAGGGATACTAAGACAAATATTAGAGGAAAAGGAAAATGATATAAGAAGACAGTAAACAGACAGCTATCATGGCGAAGTAATGCGGAAGCGGTTTCCACCATGATCAGCGTTAGGAAAGTGTGGTTTTTTTTAGCCGGTAAGAATCCGGCACTACCCGGCACTAAGGACAGTAGTTTACTTTATTAGTGCTGGGTGTCTTATGCAAGATTCTCTTTCCCACAGAAAAAAAAAATCTTTAAGCTTAAAAATGTTTACTGGTAGACCTTGCAGTCAAACATTGTTCTTTTTAGAACCTCTTTTAGTGCGAAGTATACAAGTTAGCTTAATAGTCGTAAAAAACTCATCGCAACTTTATTAGAATATTTTGAACGGTATAGCGGTAGTAATGGCCCTTTATGCCCCTTAAGTGCTGTTAAGAAGGTGAGTTTTGTTGATGTATATAAAAACTGTTTATATATTTATTAAATTAATTTATTTTTGTTTCCTAATATATTTTGATTAAAAGAAAATATATAGTCCGTCTAGAAAGTATCCGGAAAAAAAGAAAGCAAAAGGAGAGGGTAACTCCACGCTGAGATATTGCTCCCCAAACCATTATTTTAGTGGGAAATTTTGAAACTTGAACGGTAACATTTACTTTTGATAGAATTTTTAGGTGGTTTCCACCAAGGCTGGAAACAACTTTCGTCAGAAATAAAAATATTATTAAAATTATCTTCTTGAAAACGTTGACAAAAATCCATTCTTCGCTGCCTTTGTAGAGGTGTTATTACAGGGATTTTTTTTTGGCTTCCTCGATATATACTCTTGTCTTTTCAGTGACATGCGGACGGTTTCTGGACACACTGTTAATTTTCGCTGACTTCCAAATCTGTTAGCCAATTTGCGAATCCCTAGGTGCGGATTCTGTCTTCCTAATGCTACTAAAGCGTTTAAATTGTTTTCGCGAATCTTACGCGGTCTTCCTGAAACTGGTCCATGCTTCATATCTGTGCCATTTTTTATCCTCTTTATTGTCTCATATAATGCACTTTTTCAGTTCAGTCAATTGCAGTAATTTTTTAACGTTTCGAAGACCTTTTCTATACAAATATTCCACCATTTCTCTTTTTTTTACTTCCGACATTATTTCTCAAATCTTAAGCCGGTTTACAATCAACAATATTTGACAGATAGTGTTGCCATGTGATTTTGGTCATAGCCTACTAGCGGCACAACCTACGTGATGTAGTACAACCTCTTGGAGTGTTACAGAAAAAAAATACATTACAATTAGGAAAAATATAAAATTCCGGATACTTTCTAGACGGACTATATAAAAGTGGACAACACTGTACCGGTCAAGCTTAATCACGTGACCAAAAGCACAGATTATACAGATTATAATCTTTGTTTTTTCTTTATTGTTTTTCGTGGTTCCAATTTTCGGAATCGGGCACTAGTTAGGTGGCTAGTTTGCGCACATAGCGCGCCCACTTATGGCATCTAAAATTGTGCACAGCGCCTGACCGGCACAGTTATTAGAGAGATATCGGAAACCCGAATAGCGTCATCCAGTATTTACGCGTACCTTATCATGGTTACGATATGCGCGAGTCAATTTTTAACGCAACACCCGCTAATAACGTTACCGCCTGACGTAATTTGCGGATCAATTACACCAAGCGCTCTTCTAAATAACCTCTGATAACGTTTAAAATTGCTTAAATGGGCATGTGCGGGTATTTGACAACCGGAGCCGGCCGGCGAGATCTTGTGGCGGATCGATATCGACAATCCCATCCATACTAGGGCTGTGCATAGAATCCCGAGCGAAGTCTATCGGTGCCAAGAAGAAAAGAAAAAGAAGAGCGGCATCGGCTGACAAATAAGACATAGCGTGTTTTTCAATAATTATTTTATTGTAGAATAATTATTGAGTTGTGTAATTAAAGAGCAGATTGAACACGTCCCTTTATTTTATGGACTTTTGAGTTGTGAAAAATCTAAACAGTAAACCCAGCTGATTTCAGATTATCATATTCACACCCAGAACAACCATATTGGTGACCCCGACGTGATCCAAGAAGCTTGAAATTACAATCAATACCAACCAACCAAACATGCAAACAAACAATCCAGAAGCTAGCACTACTCAAACAAACAATTCCAATCAATCAACAAACAACCAACCAATAAATGAACTGTGCAGAGTCAGTTTCAAACCCCCCGAATTCTGGAAAGCTGAGCCAGAACTATGGTTTTACAGAATTGAATGTCAGTTCCGAACTGCTGGGATTTCAACTGACGATTGCAAGTTCGACTATACAGTTGCCAGCCTAAACTGCGAAACACTTACGGAAGTAGCCGACCTTATACGCAGTCCACCGGCAACAGACAAGTATTCAGCACTCAAAAATCGTTTAATTAGCAGATTTGCAGATAACGATACAGTCAGAATCCAAAAACTGCTTGCAGGAGTTGCATTGGGAGATCAGAAACCTTCACAACTCCTACACAAAATGCAGAGCCTAAATAACAATAAATTACAAGACTCTGTCATTAAAACTCTTTGGTTAGAGCAGTTACCATCTACAATGAAGGCCATATTAATGGTAAGTGGCGAAGATCTAACAAAATTAGCTGAAATAGCTGACAAAATAAATGAAACATTAGACAGACCAGCAAACCTCTATGGTATGTCTAGTTTGGAAGATCAAATTAACCAATTGAAGCAACAAGTCAATAAATTAACAACAGAACTCAAGAACAAGCCACAGAAGCAAGGATCTTCACAGTCCACTAATGAAAATTGTTGGTACCACGAAAACTTTGGGAAGAAAGCAAAGAAGTGTGAAAAACCATGTAAATTTATGGGAAACGAAGCAGGGAGTCGATAGATGCGGCAATTCGATCTCCTACAACACCAAGCCGCCTTTTTATATCAGACAAGAAATTTAGATTACAGTTTCTAATTGATACTGGCGCAGATGTCAGTGTCCTTCCGTTATCAAGGTTCCCAGGCAATTCTGATCCAAATTTCAGTCTTTTATCAGCCAATGGATCACTAATTAAAACTTTTGGCAAGAAGGAATTAACTATCGATCTCAATTTAAACAGAAAATTTACGTGGACGTTCGTTATAGCACAAGTTACCCATGCTATCATTGGAGCTGATTTTTTGGCCCATTTTGGTATTCAAGTTGATCTAAAACACAGAAAACTTATTGATTCTTATACTACAACAACACAATACTGCCAAGTCAGAGACACAGAAGTTTTGGGTGTAAAGGCTATCCATTTAGCAGATATCATTACAGAATTGTTAACAAAATATTCAAATATACTTGGACCCATTTGTCAAACACAAACTGAAATAAATACCTTTCATTTTATTGAAACAAAAGGCCCACCTGTCTATTCAAAACCCAGACGTTTATCACCAGATAAATTATCTATTGCTAAAGAAGAATTCCAAAAGCTCATTGAACAGGGTATTTTACGACCATCGTCATCTAACTGGGCAAGTCCATTACATTTGACTAAGAAGAAAAATGGTACTTGGAGAGTTTGTGGCGATTATCGTCGACTCAACGCAGTCACGAAACCTGATCGCTACCCTATTCCACACATACAAGACATAACATATGATTTACACAACAAAAGCATATTCTCAACCATTGATTTAACTCAAGCATTTCACCAAATTCCAGTTAACACGGATGATATTCCCAAGACAGCAATTATCACTCCTTTTGGTCTATTTGAGTATGTAAAAATGCCATTTGGTTTACGGAATGCAGCACAAACCCTGCAGAGATTCATGGACCACATTTTTCGAGACCTTTCATACGTCTATGTTTACATCGACGATATTCTTATCGCATCCAGAACTCGTGAAGAACATCAACAACACTTAGACACTGTTTTCAACAGACTTTCAAAATATTGTCTCACAATCAATTTAGAAAAATGTAAATTTGGCGAAAAAGAAGTAACATTTCTAGGAACCATAATCACATCTAAAGGAATAAGACCATTACCTGAAAAAGTAGAAGCCATTAGAAATTTTCCGAATCCAACAACAATCCAGGAACTTCGACAATTTTTGGGCATGATCAATTTCTATAGAAGATGGTTACCTAATGCTGCTCAAGAAATGTTACCCCTGACTAATTTGTTACAAAATGTAAAATCAAAATCAGCTAAAATAGATTGGAATCAAGAACTCGAAGACGCTTTTAAGAAAATAAAACAATTGTTAGCAGATTCAACAGAACTAATCTATCCTGACCCAAATGACAAATTAGCTCTAGCAGTAGATGCTTCCAGCAAAGCTATTGGAGGAGTTATACATCAAGCTACTCAACATGGAATAGTACGACCTATTTCATTCTTTTCCAGAAAACTGTCCACCACTGAACAAAACTACAGCACATATGATAGAGAGTTATTGGCAATGTATAGTGGTGTGCAGCAGTTTCGTCATTTCTTGGAAGGAAGGGAATTTACAATTTACACCGACCAGAAACCCTTAATGTATGCCTTTAAACAAAAGCATGAAAAAGCTTCTCCACGCCAAATCAGACAATTAACATTTATTAGTCAATTTACCACTGACATCCAACATATAAAAGGAATAGAAAACATAGTAGCAGATGTTTTATCCAGACCAACCATTTGTACCATAGAGCAGATCAATTACAATGACATTGCAAGCAAACAAAAAGAAGACCAGAATTTACTAAATATTATAAACAAAACAGTCAAATCCAGTTTGCAACTTCAACTTATCAAACTTCCAGACAGCGATGAACCATTATACTGTGATTTAACTGACCAAAGAATCAGACCTTATATTCCACAGGACTACACAAAAAGAATTTTCAGAAAGTTTCACGATATTTCACATCCAGGGCAACGTGCAAGTCAAAAATTAATATCAAGCAGATTTGTTTGGACAAATATGAGAAAGGATATTAATATCTGGGTAAAAGAATGTATTAAGTGCCAAAGATCCAAAGTAAACAAACATACCCATTCACCATTACTTAAAATTGAGGTACCTAAGCAAAGATTTTCTCATATACACATGGACATTGTAGGACCATTACCACCTTCCAATGATTATAAATACTTATTAACAATAATTGATAGATTTACTAGATGGCCAGAAGCGATACCTATCAAAGAAATAACAAGTGAAAATGTTGCAAAAGAATTGATAGAAAAGTGGATTGCAAGATTTGGAATACCTCAGAAAATAACTACAGATAGAGGTAGGCAATTCGAATCGTACTTATTCAAACATCTCACTAATTTACTGGGCATTACTCATATCAAAACCACTGCTTATCACCCTCAAGGCAATGGAATGATTGAACGTTTTCATAAGACACTTAAAAATGCCTTAATAGCAACAAATAACACTAAATGGACTGAGAGTTTACCACTAATCCTACTTAGTATACGAAACACTTTAAAAGAAGACATACATAGTACAGCAGCCGAAATGGTTTATGGCACAACACTAATGCTACCAGGTGAAATTTTCAGCAGTTCCCAACAACAAATCGATGAAGTGGATTTCATTAAGAAACTAAGAACAACAATGAGGGACTTGAAACCAGTCAACGCAAGCAACCATGCCAATCACAGACCATTCGTGCATTCGGATCTTTTGCAAACGCCTTGCGTTTTTGTAAGACAGGACCAAGTAAGACCACCTTTATCTCCACCATATGCTGGTCCATTCAAGGTATTGTTCAGGAACGAAAAATTTTTCAAGATAGATGTCAATGGGCGTACAGAAAGTATATCAGTAGATAGATTGAAGCCAGCATATGTTTCCAATAGCAGAGAAATACAGGGAGAACATTCTTATGCATTACCATACCTAGAAGAAATATCAAGCATAGAAACATCAAGAAAAGATGCCACCCGCCATTGTCAAGAAAAAGACGCCCTTCACCATATCAAGAAAATTACTCTCAAGACCGCCACTTCCAGATGTATCGTAAATTCACCGTTGGCGAACTCACTACGGGGGGGCTATGTGGCGGATCGATATCGACAATCCCATCCATACTAGGGCTGTGCATAGAATCCCGAGCGAAGTCTATCGGTGCCAAGAAGAAAAGAAAAAGAAGAGCGGCATCGGCTGACAAATAAGACATAGCGTGTTTTTCAATAATTATTTTATTGTAGAATAATTATTGAGTTGTGTAATTAAAGAGCAGATTGAACACGTCCCTTTATTTTATGGACTTTTGAGTTGTGAAAAATCTAAACAGTAAACCCAGCTGATTTCAGATTATCATATTCACACCCAGAACAACCATAATCTTTTATTTTAGGTTATGTTTGAATTGTTTTGAATTATTGCTTTTTTATTAGGTAATTTGATATTTAAGTAGCTGGGATAAGTTTTAATTAAATAAATATGGCCCAAAATATGGATTCCACCTCTTCCAATACTAAAGAACCTATAAAGAGTCTTAGGTTTACAGCAGATGACGACTTAGCCCTTCTAAGAGAATTTGTTGCTTGTCGCCCTAAACCCACTGGCAGACGTTGAACAATAAAGCACTGGAAATAAGCACTTTAGCCCTTTAGTTTTAAAATATCTAGTAAACAAAACAATTTCAAAGTTTTAAATTCAAAGTTAGGTTAAGTTTAAATAGCGGACGCGACGCGATCAGAATTCTTTCCGATCCGATAACTATAAATGAAGAGAGTTAATACCACCTCACGTCAAGGAAATAACACCTGGCCTTATTAACGTCCATGCACGCTATTCGGTTTAGCGATATCTCTCTATTACGCTGTTTATTGTTATTTTACGCGAGTTTATTTTTGCGCACAGGAAATTGGACTCGTTTGCACATCGTCATAAAAAACAATTTTCGTACCACGAATTAGGGACAAGATTTTTATCTGTATACTTATAGGATACCTAATCTGTGCTAAAAGTTTATTTGGTATGAACTGTACTAACTAAGTCTTCTAGTAATATAAAAAAAAATCTGGTGTTTACTACATTTTTTGTCTTTTTTTGAATTTATGACATATGTATGCCAAAATATTTCTTGTCACGCTTGATAACGTTCAGTGATACTTCAGACCGAAACATTGTGTAAAGTAAAATAAATAAAGACAATGAAACTCTTTTAGTTTTATTTTTTGTCAAGTCACATCAGGCGTTAAGATTCAGTAAGAGTGATAATCTAGTTGACAAAAATGTGGAATGTTATGTCAGTCTCACAAATCGATATTTACAATAAGTTTCATAAATTTTAAATTAATTAATGTTTGGGGTTTATTTCTTGTTGATTCCATCTAACGAACTTCCATCCACTTTTGTGTAGAGGTAAATTGTGTCCAATTGACTTATCTTGTTTCCAAAAATACATAGTAGTTCTCTGTTCACGGATTATTGATACCCTGTATATTAAAAGGTTTATGTCCAATAATGTAGGTACTTTATTCCCAAGTAGCATTTGGACACATTTTAGGTAATGTTTCTAATAATTGTGTCTGTTTCTTGACGCAAAATGGATACGGTATGCCACAAATAAGAAACATTTTCGAAACATATATACAGGGTCGCTTTTATGTATGGAAACGGTCGATTATTAGGTAAAATACAGGAGGTACCGCAAAAAGATACAAAAGTTATAGGATTTTTAAATATCTATTAGCGAGTAATAAATTTCAGTATACAGGGTCGTTCATAAAGTCGTGGCACATCAAAGTTTCATTTTTTTAAATAGAACCCCCTTTATATTATTACATGTTTCAATTCTTCCTTTAATTCTTAGCAAAAATCGAAATACACGATGTACCTCAAAGCAACCGTTTCCGAGTTATTGACTTTTGAAAATATCACTTAAACAATTCGATTTAATTAATTTTGATGTCTTTGATTTGAATTAATGATGCCATTCTGCAAAAACTGTGATACTGTTGTAATGGGTTTTTAAATTTCTATTAGCTATTAGTAAATTTAAGTATACAGGGTCGATCATAAAGTTGTGTCACATCAAACTTTATTTTTTTAAATGAAACCCCCTGTACATTATTGCATATTTCAATTCTTCCTTCAATTTTAATCAATAATCGTAATACACAATGTACATAAATTGAAGAATTGAAATGTTAAGCGAAAATTTTGTAATTTCCAGACGTGCGATATACTCTCATTTTATACATCTATAAATTCTAACTTGAGAACAGTAGTCATTGGGGCACTTGAGCCAGACAGTCAGTCAGATATCCGATATGTATAAATAGAAGTGTGACGTAAATCAGGTAAGAACAGTTAAAATACACTAATGAACAAGAATGAACAGGTTTGGATTACTTTGAACCGCTTTTGAACTGCTTTGAACCGCTTTTTAGCTTAAAACAACAGACCTGTTCATTTTTTGTTCAAACCTGTTTATTTCTATTTTAAAGCGGTTCAAAGTGGTCCAAACCTGTTCATTCTTGTTCACTAGTGTATTTTAACTGTTCTTACCTGATTTACGTCACACTCCTATTTATCCATATCGGATATCTGGCTGTCTGTCTGGCTCAAGTGCCCCAATGACTACTGAGAACTAATGTCCAATATTATTATGTATAACAGTTTCGGCAAAATGGCATTGTTAAAACTGAATATATCGAAATGAATTAAATGAAATTGTTTAAGGGATTTTTTCAAAAGTCAATAACTCGGAAACGGTTGGTATGAGGTACATTGTATGTATTTCGATTTTTGCTTAGAATTTAAGGAAGAACGGAAATATGCAATAATATACAGGGAGTTCCATTTAAAAAAATGAAACTTTAATGTGCCACGACTTTATGACCGACCTTGTATACTTATATTTATTACCCACTAATAGATATTTATATACCCTATAACTTTTATATTTAACTTTTTGCGGTACCTCCTATATTTTACCTAATAATCGACCATACATAAAAGCGACCCTGTATATTTTATATGGCTTTATTACATGTGTTTCCAATGTGGTGGCACTTGTGCGTATTCATGTTCGTTCGTTAGGTACGCGGCTTATAGCATATTTAATTTTTATGATTCTAACCTAAGTGTTTTTGACAGGACGCGCGCGGCAAGCGACCCTTCAAGCTATGGGACGGGCAACGTAGCGTGCGCAAGGGGCTGGTGGTGGGCAGCCTCGAGGAGTTGGTGGCGCGCGGTCGAGACAAGTTGGGCGTCGCCGCCGCCGAACCGGTACGACTCGTTTTGGAGTCGGACGGCACGCAGGTAGAGGACGCCGAATACTTTCGAACGTTGCCGCCCAACAGCGTGCTGCTGTTGCTGAGGCCGGGGGAGCGCTGGTTGCCGGCGGGAGTAGATGTAATACGCGCAGGTCAGTATTATCTACGTCAATCTCTCTCAATACTAGTATTTAAAGCTCTTGAGATTATCAAAATCAGTGCTTGCTCTACCACTATTGTTAGAGTAGTCGCAACCAAAGGAGGAGACAGAAGCGTCATCAATGACGCGATTGTCCGAGTGTCCCTAAGTCAATCAAACTGCTGCAAGGAGTGTTTTCATTTTTCAATCTCACCGAATCAGTCTGATTGATTTAGTGTTTCCTTGTAATGATTACATTTTGTTGATCTAGAGATCTTTCATTTTTTTTCAGATTCACTTAAAAGTATGAATATATTGTTCAGGTCTGAGTATTATTTTTACACTGACATGTTCTCATGTTCACTATTCGTTCAGTCTTACTGAAACGGTAGTGGGGGTAGATCTAGCTTTTTTTTCAGTTTAGCAACTAAAATCTTTTAGGTATTTAACGAATTAATTCTGAATATAGCCTAAATTTAGACGAATAAGCAGTTTGTGCTGATGCGAAGATCTTAATATTTGTCAAGGTACCGCCTGCAGGAACAAATCGCTACACATACACGAACCATGTTGATCATTAACGAACAAGTCCCTACACACGATCTGCGATCTATCCACGAATTACGAATGTCAAATACGTTAGACATCCAAGTTAACGACTTGAGGATGGAAATGCAAAATAATATAATGAGCAAACGAGTTTCTAAAGTCCCAATTTGTAACTTAGATCCAGAGTAATTCAGGATTGTGGTTTTTTTTCCAGGCAGATTGATGATGGTTACCGCCACAGCTATCCTGAGCGAAACTCACGATTCTGGACGACGATGGATCTAGGCCACAAATAGAGGCTTTACGCCACTATTTGTTTCATACATTCTTCAATTACTTTATCATTTTTAAATTGTCATCTTTTAACTTAGATACCTCATACTGATAAAGGTATAATATAGACTGTTCAACCAGAGGATACTTGACAGTGACTGGTTACTTCACAGTCCTGTCGCCTGTCGAAATCTTGCCTGACTCGTTGGACAGACTTTATTAAAATAATAAAAAAATTCAGAACTAATCCTCTCACTTATGAAACATATACCGGGTGCGTCTCAAAAGTGGCTCACCCCCTACATCTTTTTTATTTTTTCAGATAAACATAAATTGAGATTGATTGACGTATTGAATTGTTTTCGGTCACTTCCGGTTTCAGAAAATGACTACAACTTTTGATTTTTAAATGGCACCCTCAGTATTTTTTTACTTTATTCTATAGAAAATGACACTCTGAATCGAATGACATATCATATGTCAACTTTTGACATTTTAGCATATGGTTTATTTGAAATTGTAACACACGGTTCATAACGACAATTTGACTGAAAATACCAAGTGTGTGGTATCAAATTATTCGTAAAAAAATGCTTTTTGTAAATATGCTAATGAGCCACACTCGTTCCATTTGAAAAAATTGAGATATGATGAAAAATACGATTTGGCATCTTTTAACCGGCCAGGACAAGACACTATAAACATTAGACGATCAAATCTATTTTTCCAAGGATCCTTGATTAAAAATTAGTGTTTTTTACACAGCCATGGCACCTAGATTAAAATTTAAAATAGAATTTGTTTTTGAGTGACTATGTCAAAAATTGACATATGATATGTCATTCGATTCAGAGTGTCATTTTCTATCGAATAAAGTAAAAAAATACCGAGGGTGTCATTTAAAAATCAAAAGTTTTCCGGTGAAACCTGAAGGGACCGATAACAATTGAATACGTCAATCAATCCTAATTTATGTCATATACTAACATACCAAATCTCATTGTTTTATCTGAAAAAATAAAAAAGTTATAGGTGTGAGCCACTTTTGAGACGCACCCGGTATTTTTTAATTTGAGGGCCTTTAATTTCGTTAAAATATTCTTAGTAAATTAAATTTGAAGCTGTTATAAAAACAACATTTTAATAATATATCGAGACTTCGAAGTGACTTTTAGTGTCTATATCATATTTGTAAATTTAAAATATTTTGACTTCAGTCGCTTGTTATCGACCAAGTAGTATTTTATCCCGTGTTTGTTTCAGTAGTTTCTGCTATACCCCGCATCGTATGCGAAACAATCAATGCGTTGGAACTGCAGGATGAAACACCTTCATGGAAAATCATGGACAACAAGGTAGTAGCTCAAACTCCATTCTTAAGTATTAAAGGGTATTACTAAATTAGAGAGAGAAAGGTTGTCTGGTAATTATTGTACCAATCAGGATGATATCCGTGTAATCCAGATATTTAAATATCTGGACTATCTAGATATTTAGATATCTGCAATGAATATCTTTCTGATATCTGAATTTAAATGATAATTAAATATCGCACGTATTTCAGATATCTGAATATCTAAATATTTAGATATCTGAAATTCAATACGGATACGATTGTCGAAGTTGATGATCCGGACAATTTCAATATCCGGATCATTCGGTGAATCCATCGTATCAACAATTTACCAATCTCTATATCTGCCGTTTACTTTATCTATCATTTTCACAAACTCTGGCAACTTGGAGACTGAACTCTCCATGTAGCTCTCTAGTAATACCGATGGCTTCGGCCGTCCATTCCATTAGGTTTAGATGCCTATTCCAGAGTACGTAGATCGCCGAGTAGCGACAGAAACCGTCGGCTCTTTTGATGTAGTGGGACCAAATTTTCTTTCTCTCTCTTTTGACGTGTTTGGCAGATAGAATACGTATTTAACTGTTCAACTTAGGAAGTGGTCCTATAAACATGGTATACACTTCTCACAATTTGAAGTGGAATTAATTATAAAGTTTTATACATATTTTTTTGTTTTGTTTTATCCTTATTTCTAAATTTGAATGTATAAAATATCTTAGTGCTATTAAATAATTAAAAAAACGATTCGTTGCCTGAGGTATACTTGAAATAAAGTATATAGAGATATTGATAAATGGCAACAGTGGCAACTTCGCTTCTTCGTATGACAGATAACCTACTTATTTCGCGCAGCCGCAAAGAAAATTGAAAACGGGACTGTCGCTACTCGTCGGTTTAAGTACTCTGCCTATTCAGCTTACAATGCCCTGTTGGTAGACCCACTAGAGCTTTGACTGTCTTTCTGTCTTTGGTTACCGGGTCTGCCGTAAATTTTGACGAATGTCTCTGCCCTGGTGAGTTTCTCCACCATTCTAGAGATTTGTTGGCCAATGCTCCCTCAATATCTAAAAAAGCGGCCATTGATATCTCTTGTTCCTATAACGACTTTGAAACTCTGCCTATTCAGCTTACAATGCCCTGTTGGTAGACCCACTAGAGCTTTGACTGTCTTTCTGTCTTTGGTTACCGGGTCTGCCGTAAATTTTGACGAATGTCTCTGCCCTGGTGA
This sequence comes from Sitophilus oryzae, assembly GCF_002938485.1. NCBI lineage: Eukaryota > Metazoa > Arthropoda > Insecta > Coleoptera > Curculionidae > Sitophilus > Sitophilus oryzae. The sequence goes on along the minus strand of NW_022146870.1, from coordinate 423,103 downwards.
GTTTCTCCACCATTCTAGAGATTTGTTGGCCAATGCTCCCTCAATATCTAAAAAAGCGACCATTGATATCTCTTGTTCCTATAACGACTTTGAAATAAGCCTATTCAAGTCATGCAATGCAGTATACTTTATGCAACGACAAGATCCTTGACAGTGATAGATGTGTCTGTCATTTTAATTTCAAAGTAGTTTATTTTATTTTACAAATAAATAAGTTGGTACCTTTGAATAAGAAGACTAAGGAAGGAGCATAATCTTTGAATAAGAAGACTAAGGAAGGAACATATCAAAAATCTTAGGTACACCGCAATGGGCCTCAAATATGGGCGACTTAAATTCCGGTTTATCAGTGCCGTTCTAATTTTATTTAAAAAATGTAAAACTATGATGTAGGGTAGACGTGGGGTACACTCAATAATTTATTTTATTTTACGTTGTGAATAAATGTTGGTAGTTATTAAAATTGTTATAAAAATATATAATTCTAATAAAATAGAGAAGTTATAATAAGTATTTATTAACACAAACATCCGATACGCTACTGAAAGTAAGTCAAATTAACGTATCTAAATTTCTTGACATCTAATCTTGACAATAAATAAAGCTAAAATGCAAGAAAATATATAATTTAGTTAATTTAAGTGAATTTCATAAATGATCGGTTTACTACACGTATGTATATTATATAGTCACTTACTAGCGAAAGTTGTTCCATTATTTCACTCAATTTTTGCCGAGATCTACCGCACGCTACACAACCAACTATTTTAGAGACTTTTTCGATAAATCGCGATAGTGTCACTGTTAATTTAAGTTCTGCCACCATTTCCATCTAGATTTACTACCTTTATACAACTATCAGTAGTAGAATAAATAATAAATAACATAAAATAAGTCTGTAAAGACTGACAAATCCACAAAATTTCAAATCAAATTCAAATGTGTCAAATGAATCGTCAAACAGAACTGTCAAGGATCCCCACCCTAGAGAGCTTTTTTATGGTGGCTTTTCCGCCCACCATACATGAATACATGGATAGCATTATGCTCCTTCCTTAGTCTTCTTATTCAGCAGAGATGTCTGTTAGTCAATTGTTTCCACAAACAAATCAGTCAGTGATAGATCTCACCCTGGAGTGCTTTTTCTGCTCACCATGTATGAATACATGGATAGCATTATGCTCCTTCCTTAGTCTTCTTATTCAAAGAGCATAATGCTATCCATGTATTCATGCATGGTGGGCGGAAAAAGCACCATAAAAGCACTCTAGGGTGGGGATCCTTGACAGTTCTGTTTGACGATTCATTTGACACATTTGAATTTGATTTGAAATTTTGTGGATTTGTCAGTCTTTTATTTATGTTATTTATTATTAACTATTATATGTTATTTATATTTTATGTTTTATAAAGCTTATTTTATGTTATTTATTATTTATTCTACTACTGATAGTTGTATAAAGGTAGTAAATCTAGATGGAAATTGTGGCAGAACTTAAATTAACAGTGACACTATCGCGATTTATCGAAAAAGACTCTAAAATAGTTGGTTGTGTAGCGTGCGGTAGATCTCGGCAAAAATTGATGAGAAATAATGGAACAACTTTTCGCTAGTAAGTGACTATATAATATACATACGTGTAGTAAACCGATCATTTATGAAATTCACTTAAATTAACTAAATTATATATTTTTCTTGCATTTTAGCTTTTATTTATTACTTGTCAAAGATTAGATGTCAAAGAATTTAGATACGTTAATTTGACTTACCTGCTTCAGTAGCGTATCGAATGTTTGTGTTAATAAATACTTATTATAACTTATCTATTTTTATTAGAATTATATATTTTATAACAATTTTAATAACTACCAACATTTATTCACAACGTAAAAATAAAACAACAAATTATTGAGTCTACCCCACGTCTACCCTACATCATAGTTTTACATTTTTTAAATAAAATTAGAACGACACTGATAAACCGGAATTTAAGTCGGCCATATTTGAGGCCCATCGCGGTGTACCTAAGATTTTTGATATGCTCCTTCCTTAGTCTTCTTATTCAAAGCAGGAAATTAATATATTTAAAATTTGACTGACAAGTGATTACTTCAAAATATTGTGAAAAAAACTGTATAAAACTAAAAAAATGTAATCGAGTTATTTTAGTAAAAAAACGGTATGTGTTAATACAAAACAAACAAGAAGAAAACACCACATACCAAAAAAATATAAAAAAGAACTATTTCTTACTTATGTACGAATACAAATTTGTAATATTCCACAGGAATAAATAAAACAACATAAATGAAACAAATTATTTTACTAATAATAACACTTACCAAATTTTATACCTTAAAGGTTGATTAATTATCTTTAATCTTAATTTTTTTAAACCAGTATCTTTTGACATTATTTTTCTGCACTACTCAAATCCATTATTTACCTGTCGTGTGATGTCGATATTTTACAGCTACTCCAGTTTTTAGTATATGTTACGACATACACTACGACAAGATGGTATACAAACTTTATTGATGGTAACTTTATTGGTGTATTAGACTTTCTGCCTGGGCAGCGAGTATTAACTATAAAAAGTGCTCTGGGTCTACAGTTAAATTTCCCTCAATTTTTCCACCACTTGACTTCAAAAGACACAAAACACACGTAATAACATGAATCAAAATGCATCATCTTTCAAAATGCAGGGTATTTGACATAAGTTGACACAAAATTATAACCTATAATTTGGCAAGACTTTGACAAGCCTCAAAAATCTAAAGGTGAGTTCATACGCATCGGCGCCCGTTTCTCGTTCATCGTTCAATAAAATTAAAATATGATCTGACATTTTTGAAATAAACCTATACAACTGGTTAAAAACAACAAGAGACGACGGTTGACGGATTTGTATTTAAACCCATCCATAGTTAACTTAAAAAATATTGGAAACTTTTTTTAGTAAAATAAATAGATTGGTATGAGACGTCATCTGCTTTTCTTCTGTCATCGTCTGTTGAAATCCCCCCTTACCTGAGAAAAAAAACAGAGCATATCCGTGAATATACCAGGTTAGTATGCGTTTTGGCGAATGATGGCGACTGCTTAGGAATCTAACCCTTAGCAACTTCGTTGATTATATGCCTATGCAAGAGCCCTAAGTTACCCTCCGCTAGCTTCCATACCATTACCTAGTTACCAGACAACCTTAGTTTATAACCACTAGCTCTTTACTTAACAATAATAATTTTGTACGTATAGGGCCGGGTCACGGTTGTTCTGCACTGGGACCAGCGGCCTGGAAGGGGGCCTGCCGACGTACCGTCGCCTGCCAAATTTTCACCTAGTAAACGACCGCCAGGAGGCATTCAGGCGGCTACGCCCAAAGGGCCATCACCAGCTCAGGACGGATTCACCCCTCCTAGGAGGGCCAGCCCGCAGATCACTGTGATAAACCACGATGAAGTCAGTGTTAAGTTTATTTGCACGCAATTAGTATGTTTTCGGTTGTTCTGTTAGCCGGTAATTTTTTAAATATTATAATAGGTATATCTAAATTAACATGTTATAGCAACATCGGTACACTAACCACCAATTCATTTATTTTAATCGATAAATGTCAAACTCAAAGTAAATGTGTGCAAAATCCATACCAGAAAGTACAATATTTTAAAAAGTACTAAAACACAGTATCCAGTTGGCTTAGGAATGATGATCGATGACATTCTCCATATAAAATGACAGCGATCTTCATTTCATAGCCATTACTGACACCGTTTTTTTTTTCAATCGTACGGTATGTAGACCTCGAAATAGAGTTAACCTAAAAATATTAGACTCTAAAGCTTCGTTCAGAACCTCGCAATTAGTGGAGTAAATTAGTGGTTTCAATTACACTTTATACTTTTTAGTTTACGATCATTCACAATGTCTAAAAAACACAATTAAAATTAATAAAATATCCTAGCAACAGCTTGCGTTAGTCAGTTGTATCCATAGAGAAAGCCTAATATTTAGCTTATAAAACAATCAACTTTTGATTTCTAATCAAGTGTTCTTTCTATTGACGGTAGATAATGAAAGGCCAAAATGACGTTTCTCGCAGATTTTGAAGTATAATTAGAAAGGAAAAGTTAAGAGTTTGATAATTTTTTCCACTAATTGAAAACGTCTACCACTAATTTTGACATTCTTAATGTTTACATTGACATTAATGGAACAAACATCTACGCTAATTGAAACCACTAATTTATTCGACTAATTGCGAGGTTTTGATTGAAGCTTTATTTTGACAACTTTAACAGTTAAAATGTCATAATAAACGTTACTACATATAAGCGTAAAAAATATAAGTAAATATTAATTAGCTTAAAAATATATCCGGTTGTTTTGGAAGTGACGATCGACGACACTCTCCATATATTTATACATACAGAGTGAGTTTCATTCAATGTTCTCTATAGGTATCTCGGAAACTACTGGAGTTAGAGTCGGTTCAATGGGAAAAGAATTGCAGTTTTGTTAGGTCAAAGATATTGGATTTCGGATTTTTGAAAGTTTATAAAAAAAAACAAATTTTGGCTATTTTAAAAATATTCCCTAATTCCATTAATATCTATGGCCGTGGCCTCGTAAAAAGCGCTATTTTTTAGGTTTTCCAGCGACATAGCTATAATATGTTTTTTTTTCTTCTAAAAACTACTAAGTTGTAGCAAATTCTATATTTTTTGATTAATTTCACTTAGTTTGCAGGAAACAAGTTCACTCGTTGTCGAATAACCATTTTCTTTCAAAATATCTTGTGATCCATAAATTATTTTCAAAAATCCGAAAGGTGCATATATTTGACATCTTAAAACTTCAATTCTATCTCCATTTAACGAACTCTCTACCTCCAGTACCTAATTTCCAAGATACCAAGAGAATATCGTAGAAAACTCACCCTGTATAAAATGACAGCGATCTTCATTTAAAAGCCATCTCTGTCCATTTAGATCGTATTGTACTTTCCTCTTAAAGATTACAATTATTAGTTTTAGTACATAGCATCGAATTTATTATTTCAGATTTAATATGATCTTATCGGAAAATTATGTATACAGTTGCTCTGCAGTTATAAATACAAGAAGTACAATTTCAAGATGTTGCTTACTCTTTTATATATAAATATAATTTAACTGAAACTTTCAATTTACTTATCGAAACCCAACAAATCAGAAAATACAGGAATAAAATTTAGGTTAGGATGGAGTTTACAGATCGAACTTCTAAAATTAATCAACGCAATTTTGTTGTACCAATGACTAAAGAATACAAGGACAAATAGCAACCGAGACCAAACTGTGACCGTTCTTCCAAACAGTGCTGTGGCACATATTTTTCTTAACATAGCCGCTTGAAGCGATATTTATATTTTTGGTAAATATTTTTACTACGCCTCTGGTGTGTCCTGTGGTATCATACTAATTAATTACGAAAAAAACGTATTAAAATGTTAACAAAAGTTACAAAACTAGTATCGACGTATAGCACATATCAAGTACATATAATATCAGAAAAATAATTATCGAATTCAATAAAAAAAGCTGAAAAGGTGTAGTGGACTGTTTATTTCCCTATAAAACGTAACTCTTGGATCTTTCTTATCATTGCACCTTTTACACTTGAAAACTGAATAAATTACCATTGTAATAAAGTTTATACAAAGTTCACTACACACAACCAACTATTAAAAATCGCTAAAATTGTCACTGATGAACAGCTAATGATTAATTCGTTATGTCCAAAAAAATGGCTCTAAAGGTCACAAATTTTGCTGCAGCCCGTATATGGCCGTTACATGTCCTTGTATTCTTTAGTCATTGTGTTGTACCATGTGAATACACTCGTATAAAAGTGACTTAACCTATTATAATTTTTTCGTTAGGTTCGATCTATGGGAGCCCGTCGCGCCAGCTCCTTGGAAGCGCCCGTGCACGTGCACACGCCCGAGTGCATGCACCATGCGCACCTGCCCCGCGCCGGCAGTCCCCAGAATGGCGCGGTCGAATGCGACTTCCACTGCTGCGCGCTGCACGAGGAGGGTCGGCGCATCGCCGTGCACAAATCGGTAGCGACGTCGCCCATCCAGGAGGCGGGCGCGCAACAAGCTCAAGCGTCTCCACAGCCACGTCATGTCCGTTTTTTAGGTAGGTACCAAGGCTATTAAATTGATTATGTTGTTTAATGAATCCAGGTTGCCTTGTAACTTTAGACCAATATCATTCAAACTTACGTATCCACCACGTTTGTACCATACGATCGAAAAAAATGACGTTAAAGACGGTTGGAGAATGACAATTGACAATAAATTTGGCGAGGTCAAGTCCTATAGATGTCATTACTTGTTCCGAACTCTTCTTTATCTTGGAATGGCGCTTACTGCCAGTTGATCTTAAAATGGTTGTAATCTATTTTTACATCGAGTAAGAAAGATTTTTAAATAGTGTAGTTTAAAATTCGAGAAAAAAAATTCTTTGGAAGTTATTTGTGTTTCTGGAAACGTTCTATCCTAAACGTTCTATCCTTTTTTGATCTTTCTAGAATTAATGTTAATTTTGACAAGTTTTATGTCTAGTTAGGTGGTTCTTAAGGAAGGAGCATATCAAAAATCTTAGATCCACCGAGATGGGATTCAAATATGGCCGACTTAAACATATCAGATGTTTCAAACAATCAAATAGATATAAAAGAAGTACAATTAAAATACATATAACAAATTACGTCAGCAACAAAATTAAAATCTAAAACAAAATTCTATGCTCCATGCTAAAAATTGGAGACCCGCCATTACATATCAGAAATTAATGCACTCCTCTGTACAATAGAGTCCTAAATTAAGTTATAATATTCCTCCTGTCCATTTAAAAATGTATTTTTTAGCCGATAACCTGTATGCTACCAGGTAGGTTGTTGTAGGTGGGCTTTTTTTTTATTCAAGGAAAGTTTATATGTGGGCAATGTTCTTGTATTATAGGGGTGATATTTTTGTTGTTATAATTTTTGCTTTTATATCGAACGTAAATATAACACACTCTTGAAGGCTGACACTGTCAATACGTTAATGGATTTGAACTTTATACAGCTGTCGGAAATTTTAAATATTATATACCCCACTGAATGTTTTTTTTATAGACGAAACAATGTTATAATATTCTGTATTTGTTTCCAAAACAGTATTCCATATTTCAAAGTGAAACTCTTCATAGTATACATATATACTATTTTTTGAAATCATTCATAATTTTGTAAATGTTGACAATACTACAATATTAAAATTATTCTAAGTTTAATTTTCTTGGGGTTTAAGTTCAGGAAAATGCTGATTAGGTTTTCATTTGGTTTAAATATTTTTATTTGATTTTAAACCAAATGAAAACCTAATCAGCGTTTTCCCGAACTTAAATTCCAAGAAAATTAAAGTTAGAATATTTAGAAACAAGGTTCAATAACTCAAATTTTCGAAGGATCAAAATTATTTTGAAGCGAGAGTTCTCATTGTAAGGACTATGGTTATAATTATTATTATGGTTTATTAGAAACTTTTATACTGCAATAAGACAAATTGTCAATTTTCACTGCAGAAATATACAATCTGATCTAAAAGCTTCTATAAATAAATAATGAAAATCAAAAGACTAAAGTTACAAGGCAACCTTTACTTACACAACCTTGAATAGATACAGTCAAACGAGGTGAAACGGATTAAAATATTTCAGTTTAATGCAAGGCAAATACTACCATACGCTTAATCCTTTTTTAAAAAGATGTTAAAATCTGGATAATAAATGATAGAAAAATGTTTTCTCACATTATAGACTCATACGCATTTTATTTTGTCCCACTTTTAACTGACTGTATATTTTTTTATTTTGTATATTGAACATTCACTAACGGCGAATTATAGACTTTTAAATCAAGTAGCATTAAGTAGTGCCAAAAATATCGTACGTTGTAAATGCATACTGATTCGCCTCCCTATAAAGGGATACATTCCTAGATATATTACTTTTCATTGACATAATAAAAGACGTACATTCATAAAAACGAACCAGTGTGCGGCGAGACGCGGATCCAGACGTCGCACACACGGCAAAAAGCTATGTTTAGCTTGACACAAATCGAAATTACAATTTTTTTTTCGTATGTTCAACCACTCACTGTCGTTGTTATAAAATCTATGTCGTATAATCTGTGGACCTAATTTTAAATTTTATAATTTTTTCCGACTAACTATAACGGTGGAAGCGCTACCGAAAGTTGATGGAGCCTGCACTTTCTGGGAACAGCGTTAGCCTTGCACAAACATGCAGCGCAAAAGAGTGCCATTTACACCCAGCACAGCCATTTGAAAATTATTTATCATTATGGACAATATAGCTACAGACATGTTGTACAATTAAACAACATCAATATAATAAAATAAAATAAATGCCTTTATTTATTGACATTTATTGACAAAAGTAAAGTAAACTAGCAAATAAAAGAGAATACAAAACAAAGTATAAAAACTAATAACAAGTATAAAAACAAAACAGGTATACAGATTACATAGTCAGCCTTATTATTTAAAATAAACATTTATGAATGTTTATAATGTCAAAGAATAAAAAAAAAATAAGATTCAAAAATATTTAGTAAGTTTATAGTAAATATAGTAATAGCAAATATTACACCAGTGTTTACAAGATCAAATTCGATTATCAAAATATAAGTAATTTACGGCGTATAAAGCCTTGTCTAGTAAATAAGATTTCAATGCATTGCAAAATAAGAAAATTATGTTATGGATTTGATTTCAAATGGCAGGTGATTGTGCATTTTTTTCGATTTGTATAATATTGAACTTTTAACTAACTGTGAGCGTGGGGTAGGTAGATAAAGATCTTGCTCCGCGTTCCTTAGTGGATAAGTGTGAGATGGCCTTTTTTGAGAAGCTGATACATGCTTACGTGTTAGGCAAACGGATTCAAATATAAATAAGGAAGGAAGAGTTAATATTTCTAATTTTTTAAAAAAGTCCTGGCAATGAGTTCTGCTGTTTAGTCCCAGTGAATATCGAACAACTCTCTTCTGGAGCTTGAAAATGCGGTCAAATTGAGTCGCACAACACGTACCCCAGAATGGAAGGGCATATCTGAGGCGCGACTCAAAAAGTGCATAATAATAACAGTTCTAGCTACTGACAAGTTAAGCTCCTTAGAAACAGATCTTAATGCAAAACAGGCAGAGCTTAATTTTTTCTACAAAGCGTCGATATGCATGTCCCATTTTAAAGAATATATTTTAAACACACTATTTTTGGTTTATTTTTTTATAATTTTGTTTTCATAATGGGTTATAGTAATGAGTTCCACGGAGTTCCGCTTTTAATTTCATAAAATTAAAATCGCGAATGTATGTTGATACATGTATAAAAAAATCAGCTTTCCCAAATCTGCCCTTTTTTTGAAATAGCCCTTTATTTGTAAGGAGTCACGCACTAATTTCTAAAAACAGTCCTGTAATATCAAGAAAAGATTTTTTTAATTTTAAGAAGACATATTTTCTAAATTATGAATTTCTAAGTTTATTACAAGCTTTTTTTCACATATTATTGACAGTAGAAAAAAATTCAAATGGCTGTGCTGGATGTAAATGACACTCTTTTGCGCTCCACGAAAGGTGCAAACTGCATCAATTTTTGGTAACTCTTGGACTATTCTAGTTGAATGGAAAAAAATATAATATTTAAAAATTAGCTCTACAAATGTAATAAGAAAAACAATCTGTGGATAAACATACGAAAAAAAAATAATCTGGATTTTTGTCAAGCTAAACATAACATTTTGTCGTGTGTGCGTCGCTAGGAAATCGCACCTTGAGACGACCATTAAGGTAGGAGCGGGATTTTCATTTTCTTTGTGTGGTTTTTCTCAGTAATTAAATTTAAATTACACAGATAAAATAAAACCAGAAAAAAATAAATTTATATACAGTCCACAACGGCATTTCTGCATCACCTTCAAAGAGCTCTCTTATTTAACTTCAAAATTAAGACATTCCGCGCGTATCGTTTTTTTTTATAATTTCGTCTTACAATGTTTCACAAATATGTCACAGTTAGCCTAGTGTTAGGGCATGCGTACGCCAATGTTCGTTGCAGGAAACAGGTATTTACAGTGAAGCAATTTAAAATTTAGAAATAAGCTAAAATAATTAATTTTATACTAAGAAAATAAATAAAAAAATAATATTAAGTTTCCTTAACATATGGAAACCCTAAGTTACTGAATATACAGGGTGGTACGAACTGTATTCCGGAAACTTTGACAGCATATTCTGTAGATAAAAACACGTAAAAAAGTTCGTATAAATGTATGTCCTAAAATGCTTAGTTTTGGAGGTACAGGGTGTATCAATTTTTTTTCGTTTTTTTTCCAAATAATTTATAAAGCAACGTCAATACCTGGATGAAAATTGGTATCTTTGACTTTTCTGACATTGATAAACTCGTAGAGGGCACCACCTACATATTTTTTAACTGCATAATTTTGAAGAGTAACAACTTTTCATCCGTACCTGTATAAAACTACTGAGTACAAAATTCTCATATAAAAAAACTCCCAGATACCAATTTTCATCCAAATATTGACGTTACTTCAGACATTAGATAGAAAGAAATCAAAATGACACCCTGTATCTCCGAAACTAAGCATTTCAGGACATACATTTATACGAACTTTTTTACTTATTTTTATCTGCAGAATATGCTGCCAAAGTTTCCGGAACCACTTTATACCTTGTACCACTTTATAACTAAAGATTTGATTTGATTTTATATTTGATCCGTTTCAACTCATTTGATTGAGCCTGTCCGCATTCGGTCCCGCTTTCGGTTCGCCCCCCTCGTCAAATCTAGCCCTGCGCAGCAGTCCCAGTAAGAATCAACGAGAGATCTCAAAATAGGCAACCTGCACCCGTTTTGCAGACGTTGAAGGTGGCGGCCGGGGCGGGGGCCTCTCCGAGCACGAGTCCTCCGAGTCCGAGACGGAGAACACCGTCATGGAGGACGAGGCCGTCACCTCCGAAAAGTTCCTGCTGCTCGTGGACCAGCTCAGCGTCGACCAGAAACGCCACCTCAGCATCAAGGACATCGGCATCATCCTGGAACGCCTCAGCTCCAAGATCCTGGACGTCGAACGCCTGGATCGTGAGAGCGAAAGCGACGACTGCTACAACTGGACTATAAAGGTACGTTTTTATTTATTGCAAAATTTGTACAATAATATTTATTTTTTATACAAGGCAATAAAATGGTATTTTATCGTCGACCGAAAAGATTAATTCACGAGCGATGAAATCGCAAATGAATTAATTTCGGGAGACGATAATGCAATTTTATCGTCGTGTATAAAACAATATTTTTTTTTAATAGCGAGTTACGTTTTAAAAAATATTCAGAAATTATTATTTCAAGGAATTTATTACAAGTAGAAAAAATATTGTGCTGGGTTGGCGTTGGTTTGTAATTTGACAAATAAATAAAGCTGCCTCTTTAGTTGTCAGTTTTGAGTCAATATTTTTTAATTCCCTTTCATGTCGATTGCTGATTGAATTGGAGCCAGAAATGGCTCAAAACGAAATAAGTAAATTACCAACAGATATTCAGACTGAGGCGACAAACGCCATATCCAAACTACTTCCATTTAAATCCCGAATAACTTATGAAAAGGAATACAAGCATTTTCAAAAATGGAAGCAATTAAAAAACGTGCGAGAAGAAATAAAGTTTTTAACCTATCCTCGCTGGTAAAGTATCATTTAATCTACCTTGCGGTTACTATTTTTGATAGATATAAGGCAATTTTAACAGTTGCTATGGAAAAAGTTATACAATTTCTTTATTTTTACATAAAGACATGGCCCTGCTGCATTAGGGTGTCCGTTATTTACAAAGTTGATCATTTCTCTAAAAAAATAACAGACCATTGTAAACCCCTAATATTCACAATAAACCTTACCCCAAAGACGATTCATTTCCCATTTAAATTACATAGGAATTTGCCACTTTTTGCAAATATTTTTTTTTCTCTCAATTTTGTTCTCTAGCAGCCATGACAATCACACATTCTTGTACAAAATTGAACGCTCTATAGAAAAGGTCTCTTGCAATTTTTCAGTAAACCTATACTCCTTCAAAAGTTATTTGCGGTTAAAGTTAACCACTCATTATTCCTAAATTTTTCAACTTTTTTGACAAAATTATGATCATTTTTAAAAAATTTAATCTGTTATTTGCAAAAAAGCAATTTCCATGATACCATGGTAGGCAATTTTAAATCATGAAAAACAATTGAATGCATGACAGGTAGTTAATTCTAATACTTATTATACCGTATGATCGAATAAAAACGGCGTCAACGATGGCTATGAAATGAAGATCGCTGTCATTTTATATGTAAATTTATATGGGAAACGTCATCGATCGTTATTTCCCAGCCAACTGGACGCCGTTTTTTTTTCGATCATACGGTAGTATTAGGCAGAAAATGATCGAAGCTTTTAAAACTGAATAATGACGAAGAATTCGATATTTCTAAACGCTTCATTTTTAATCAGGATGATTTTAAATGGTTTATAAACAAACACATTGATTATTTCATAAATTCGAATTCGTTACAATTTTTACACGGTTTAATATTGATACAAGTTTTCTGCAGTTAGCCAGTACGGAATGGTTAAAGGATCCTTGATATATGACAGGCTTAGATTTTGAATCTAAGAAGTTGAGAGTAGTTAATGATACTGCAGAAAGAGCTGTTAAATCGTCAGAAGAGTACATTAATATTTTATCTAGAAGTGAAGATGAAAAACAATATGTGATTCAGATTGTAAGCGAGTATAAGAAGAAATATCAAAATCCAACTAAAGCATATTTATTAAAATAAATCAGCTATACTGAAATGGTTTAAACTTCATTAGACTTGAAGATTTCTTAGTTCCCAACCTTAACACCATCAGAATTGTATATTTTTACAGTAATAGATTAAATTTTTCAAAAATAATTATAATTGTGTCAAAAAAATTGAAGAATTTAGGAATTTACCGAGTTAACCGGTTAACTTTAACCGTGAATAACTTTTGAAGGAGTAGGTTTATCGAAAAATTCTAAGAGACCTTTTTTGTAGAGTGTTCAATTCTGTACAATGTGTGTGATAGCTAGAGAACAAGATCGAGAGAAAAAAAATAATTGCAAAAAGTGGGAAATGAATTGTCTTTGAGGCAAGGTTTATTGGGGTTATTTTTTAGGGTTTACAATGGGTGGTCGAAATTGGTCTGTTTTAACAGAGAAAACCTATTTCCTGACTAGATAGACATAGAAACCGACATAGATGTCATGGGCTTGATTTCCGAGATACGTTTAATGGCGTAAACCGCCTGTTGATATTTTCACTGCCAACGGAGATACGGGGTCTTTTTGAATTTTTTACCATTTGGAAAATTGCCTATAACTTTTGTATTTCGCGGAATAATAAAATTCTGTAAAACCGTTCTTAAGGCACTTTTTTAAGCACAATCCAGCGGCGTACTCAGTTTTTTTCTATGCTTGCTCTTTTTGTCAGAAATAATAAAAAATATAATTTTTAAATGGAAATCATAGTTGGCTATGAACTTTAAAAAATGCTGGCGTTTAACCCTTTCCAACGATATAAAGTTATAGGTATCTATTTCTAAGAATGAGAGAAATATTAGGTTTTTTATCTTTATATAGAAGCGGGCTTTGATTTTGTGTTGACCTATTTGTCTAATTATTTTTTATCACAATTTAATATTCTATATTATTATTTATCTGCATAATTAAAGACTTTTGAAAAAGTAAATTAACATTCTATTGTTAGTAGTAACGGTAACTATTAGTATTAGTAATTACAACTGAAATCGCTACAATAAGCAAAGAACAAAACTAAAAAAACGTATTTTTTGCGTGACGAATATAGTTCTAAAAAAATCAAAGATGTTCAAACTGAGCACCTCCTTGTTGAATACACAATAAACATCTTTTGAGCACAGGGCTACAACAATTGATTAGGCGAACTGGTTTAATAAGCCCAAAAGCTTGCCTAGTAGCCTTCAGCAATAATTATTCTTCTCTCGTCCCAATGGTTCTTCCCTTATATATAAGGTCTTTTAATTCCCCCCATAAAAAAAGTCGAAAGGAGTTAAATCGCAGGACCTAGCAGGTCAAGAGCAGGCATCTTGTTCCAACCCAATTCTCCATTTAATAGTTCAGTTGTAACCCTGGCGTTTTATTTGTAACTGGTAATACTAATATAGAATGTTGATTTACCTTTTCAAAGGTTTTTAATTATGCAGATAAATAATAATATAAAATATTAAATTGTGATAAAAAATAATTAGGCAATGGGTCAACACAAAACCAAGGCCCGATTCGAAGCAAAGATAAAAAACCTAATATCTCATCCTTTGAAATAAATACACATAACTTTATATCGTTGGAAGAGGTTAAACGTCAGCATTTTTTTAAGTTTATAGCCAACTATGATTTGCATTTAAAAAATTATATTTTTTATTATTTTTGTCAAAAAAAGCAAGTATAGAAAACAACTGTGTACGCCACGAGTGTTTAAAAAAGTGCCTTAAGAACGTTTTTACAGAATTTTATTATTCCGCGAAATACAAAAGTTATGGGCAATTTTTCAAATGGCAAAAAATTCAAAAAGACCCCGTATCTCAGTTGGCAGTGAAAATATCAACAGGCGGTTTACGCCATTAAAAGTTTCTCAGAAATCGAGCCCATGATATCCATGTCGGTTTTGCTCTATCTAGTCAGGAAATAGGTTTTCTCTGTTAAAACAGACCAATTTCGACCACCCTGTACATGAGAGTTATAAATTTTAATAAAGTTTAGAAATAATTTACAATAAATAAATAATTTAGTAACTACATAAATTTTAATTTACCCTGTATAGCCTGATATTTAATTATAATACAATAAGCATTGTATGTTAAAAGTTAACAGTTATACAAATTAATAGTTATACAGGGTGAGACATAATTAATATGGAACATTGGTCATTTTTAAAAGCAAGTTACTCCTTTGTTTTAAATGGAACACCCAGTATATTATTCTGGTGTTCAATGGGGAATCCATATATCTTCAAATTATTATTAAGGTTGCCTACCCATCAGAAAAAGATTCTCGGAGTTATTTTAATTTTTATGATTTTACGTCAGTAGATCTTTATTATTTGAAACAATCTAGGTGGCTGCGATATACCTTTTGTTAATTTAACAAAAATTAAAGATTGTAGAGTAAAATACTCAACGGTAATAAGAAGATACACGTTTAAAGCATATTTTAATTATTACACAATTAAAACTAGATATAAACCTATAATTATATGACAAAAATTAGCTAGATGAAATCTCAAATGCATCCATTCCTGTTAACTGCATACAATGATTGTCTTTTCAAAAGGATCTTTTAACTTTAAAAGGCATATGTGGAGTTCTTCCTCGAAAAGCAGCTAATAATAAGCAATAATTTCTCTCATGTTGTCGACAATAGTTGGTCGAGTTTTTTAAACATTGTCTTTAACCATATCCCCTTAAAAAAACCCAGACTAGATAAAATCAGTTGCATTTAAGTATTCTATTAAATGGTGAATGCACACTGCATTCACCAACTGATAGAATCATATCAAGTCTTTCTGATGTAGGTTGCATTTTCGGCAAATTTCTGAGAATTTTTGTGTGTGTGTGTATTTTAACTGACACAAAATGAGAACTAGTTGTTAAAGTTGAACTAATTAGACAGCTATGTGGAAGTAACGTCAGACATATCACAGCCACCTAGATTTTATCAAATACTAAAGATCTACTCTGATCAAATCATGTAAATGAAAATATCTAGGAAAATCTTTGTTTGAGGGGTAGGCAACCTTAATAGTATTTTGATATTGAATATCGAAATAATATACTGGGTGTTCCGTTTAAAATAAAAGAGTAACATGCTTTTAAAGGTGACCAATGTTCAATATTAATTTTGTCTCGCCCAGTATAACTTTTTGGATCAAGTTTTAATTTGACTTAAAGTATAAGTAATTTAACTACATATTAGGATATACCGGGTAAATTCCATTTTAGGTAGCTTTTATTGTAATTTAAAAATTGTTCTTTATTTGTAGAAAATGTTAAATATGTCAAAAACCTTACATTTTAGTCATATACTTCTCTTATAAAACTCACCTTAATTTTTCTCCCAGAATCCGAAAATCAATTAATATATAGGGTATTCCATTACAAAAAAACAACTTTGATACGTAACTTTTTTGGGGGACACCCTGTAGAACTCTCTATATTTTTAAAAAGTTCTGTCAATTAACGTACAGCTGGTTCGATTTAAAACATATTTTTATTATTTCGGGCAGTATATTCTATGATACCAGTCTCCCATTTCTCTAATTTCACTTTGTCAAAAACAAAGTTGCTTTATACAATGTCAAAATAACCTTAACATGTCAAAATACTTGACACATAAATATACACTGCCCAAATATTCGAAAAAATGTGTAAAGAGTCGTATTCATTTTTTTTGGAACCAGCTGTACATATACTCACAAAATTTAATTATAATACAAACTGTTGTTTTCCCTGGAGCCTCTGCGTCGTATGAGAGGCGCCACCCTATAGGATGTGCAATTTTCAAAATATTATATTATTTTCGAAAAAATATAATTTATATCAGTAACTGCAACATTATATCTGACGAAAAAACAATGATGACAAAATAAATACCTTATTACTAATTAACTAATAAAAACGCCGTTAAAACCAGAGTGGACTAAGTCAATTTTTTTTATTTTCTAATTTCAATATATTACGATTCCTGGGTGTAATTTTCTATCTACTCACGAGGTTATAAAATGTTAGTCTATAAAAACTTTCATATAATCTCACTCAAAATTGTAACCGTAAAGACGCAACAAGATATATCAGAAAGCCAGAGTGGTACAAGTCAGACTTAACTACATGTTAGCCAGTCTAGAATATTGCTAGATATTTCTTACGGCGCCGGCGTAATTTGATTGACAGGACCAATTTTGCTTCAAAAATTTAATTGGATAAGACGGTTATTCATCAAAAAATCATTTTTCGTAATACTGATAATGAAACGTTTTGCTCCGAAAAGTGTCTTCGCTCAAAATACAATTGTTACATTTTAAACTGTTTGACCCATATAAAATTTAGATAGAATGCCCTGTCCTTCATGCACTTTGGTTGCCTGTAATGGAAAAAAGTAAAATATATAACAACTATCTCAGTTTATACCGCCAGTCCATCAAGGTTTTTTTAAGAACCTAAAGGTATAGAAGCATAAAATATACTTCTTCTCTTTCTAAACCAGGACAAATATGACACAGAACTTTTAGAAGATAATCTGCCATATGAAGAGCTTAATTGGGGTGTTTTTGATAATTCTGATACTATCAAATATATTTTTTAACTTGTTAAACCGTTACATTATCTTATTAACATTTGTAAAACATAGATACAGTTTTTTTAATTTAGTTAATTTTTCTTCTTTTTTATTATAGTCCCCACGATAACATATTTTGTTTTTTTTAAATATATATTTTTTATTTGGATGAAGACATATTTTAGATTATGCACTAATAGTCTCAATCAATTGAAAGCCAGAATGGTCCAAGTCAAAAAATTAAAAAATACAAAATAAACTGACAAAAAATATCATCTTATTGTTGCTATTATTATTATCTACTTTTATGCGAAAATTTAAGTTGGTCCCATTTTGTTACAATACCAAAGTGTTACAATGATAATATCTTATGTGAGTATTATACAGTAAGCCGTTAACTTTGAAGCCCCATATCTGAAAACTACATTTTTTGACTTAGACCACTCTCGTTTTCAACTGCTCAAATAATAATACTAATAAGTAATAAACTAAGATTTATAATATAATAAATTATAATCCTTATACTAAAACGTTTTTTCTTTTGATCCAGGCCACGATACGGGGCGCGGACATGCGCGAACTGGGCGTCATCTACAACGGCAACTACTACGCCATCTCGGAGCATCCGGGCTACCGTGAGGAGAACGAGGGAGTGCTGGAGGAAGGCGAGGAGGAGGAAGAGGAGGAGGACCGGCTGTGAACGCCACTGCCAAAACTTGCGCACAATCGAGCGCGCGGTGCGCACATATCCTGTCGCGACCGGGTACGATTCCTGGAGGCTGTCGTTTAGAGGCCAGTGTCAGATTCTAAACATTTTGACGGCTATAACTACACTAGGTTGTACGAGATTACAAATAGATCAATTTTTACATACTGCCAAAAAGTTTTTTTACTTCGCAATAAAATTTTCAAATAGACTTTATTTCTAATGTACGACTTGCATAAGATTAAGGAATAGTAGATAATAAATAATTATGTTAAACTCACTTTTATGCAACATAATTTTTCTATTATAAACACGTTTTTCACATAACCCTTTTATCCAAAAAAGAAACTTTAATAGACGGGTAAAAACAGGATCCATTTTATACTATACGTTTTTTTATGTATGTTAAGCTTCATTCAGAACCCCAAAATTAGTGCCATAAATGAATGGTTTCAATTAGCGCAGAAGTTTGTTCCTTTAATTTCAATGCCAAACGCCAAAATTAGGGATAGTCATTTTCAATTAGTAGAAAAAGTTAACAAACTTTTAACATTTCTACCAATTATACTTCAAAATTTGCGAGGAATGTCATTTTCGACTTTGATTATCATAAGTCAAAGGAAATTGTGGTTAAAAATCAAAAGTTGATTCTTTTATAAGTTAAATGAGGTTAAATGTTTAAAAAATGTTAAAAGCTTTCTGTATGGATACAACTGTCTACCGCAAGCTATTGCTAGTAAATTCTTTTAATTTTAATTGTATTTTTTAGACATTTTGAATGATGGTAAACTAAAATGTAGAAAGTGTAATTGAAACCACTAATTGCGAGGATCTGAATGAAGTTTTACAGTTAAAATAGTTACTTTACTAGCTATATAGAGTAGCTAAATACTACGTAAGCTATTCAAACGTCTGGTTATTTTGATGGAAATTTATATTTCTGCGCAATGCCAATAACCGTTTCTAAAAAACAATATATAAACATAATTTGTATGTACCTGATTCCCATTTTATTATAGTTTTGTTTGTGACAAAATATTTCTCGATAGTCTGGTTTTAATTATATTTATTTTGATGATTTATTTTTATTTATATTGACCTATGTTTTTAATTTACAGTATTAATATTTAAGGCAACTTATTTTTATTTTTATTAGACGACTTATTTTTATACACTCAGATCCAAAAAACGCAGCGGACATTTTTTTCGTCAAGTTTAAAGTATTATTTATATTTTTTTTTACTTTTCGTCCTATTTTCATTATTTTTTTACCAAACTGTATATAAATTTACCAACTTTAATATTTGGCTTATTATACAGGGTTAAATTAAGGATTGTTTTTTACCATAACTTTAAAATACCCTGTGCAATAATTTCGTGAGTAACTTTTCCTAAAACATTATTTTTCGATCAGAACCATTTCTCCTGAGCACTTTGTTTTTGGACTCATGTCAACACATGTCTTGGTTGATTTTTAAGAGCGAAATGAACTTGCCACCAACAATTTGCAATTTTTTCAACTATCATCACTTTATGATGTTATTTTTTAATCTTTGGTGGCTTTGGTGGCTATTGCCGTAATGTCATATCGACACTGATTAGAACTCTAATTAAAATTTAAAAAACTTTAAAAAGTTGGAACACAAAAAAACAGGCTTGATTTTAATAAATATTAGTAACACTAACAGTACTAAGGATATTAAAAAAAAATAACTCTAATAATTAAGTGTACAAACAAAAAACTTACTCTAATACTTTGTATTGCCTCCCTTGGCCGCTATAACTGACTGTAGACGTCGCCGTCGGTTCGTACTGTTAATGAGGCTGCAAATATATTGTCTTATGTTTTCCCATATCCCATATTTAATTGTTTCAAATCTATAGAAGTAATAACGTTATATAATAATTTCTTCAAAAA
Source organism: Sitophilus oryzae (assembly GCF_002938485.1). NCBI lineage: Eukaryota > Metazoa > Arthropoda > Insecta > Coleoptera > Curculionidae > Sitophilus > Sitophilus oryzae. The sequence goes on along the minus strand of NW_022146870.1, from coordinate 402,957 downwards.
ATTCTTCTGGGTTTTCGCCACCTACGCCACTAGAAGGAATTCTACAAAATAAAATAGTTATTTTTTGTTAACACCACTGCGTCGATTCAATGGAGACCAATTTGTGAGCGGTATTTTACCAATAAAACAAATTTGCCTAACGGATAAAAAACTGCTTCCTGAAACGTTAATTCAGGAGGTATATCTTATCCCGTCGTCGGAAGCAAAAACAATATCTCCTGAAAAGTTAAGCATTTTTGTCCATTAGACAAATTTGTTTTATTAGTAAAATACCACCGACAAATTGGTCTCCGCTGGATCAATGCAGCGGTGTTTACAAAAAATAACTGTTTTATATTGTAGATTTTCTTTTAGTGGCGAAATACCCAAAGGTACTTTTTAGAAGAAACGAATCTCCTACGAAGCAGGAGAGTTATACAGCAAAGTTTGCAACTTTTTATATATATTTTTGGTTAGGATAGAAACAATATCTAGATTTTTATGCCTAATTTAAACAATAAAATATACGGATTTCGTTTACACTAGATAGTTTGGATAAAATTGGGACTGTGTTAAAAAATTTCTAAACAGGTAGTATAATAACGTTATCTTGTGACCTATTGTAGTTAGAAAGGCCTTAATTGGTATAAACGACGAACAGCCTCTTCGATTTTGCCCAATAAACTAAAAAAACTTTGTGACGAAACGGACACTACGCCGAGTGACGTTTTCTCGATCGCCAGCGCCGCGCACGGACTCTACATCCAACTAAAACCCGCTTTGTACTTTTTATAAGTGTTAAAAACACGCGAATAGTCGATTTAAGATTTAATATTTTAAGACATTATTAGGAAAAAATTAATAGACACAAAATATTTATAAACAGAGTTGTTTAGATAACTAAAAATGTTTATAATTGAGTTACGATTGTACATTGCTCAATTGCCATTTTGTTTATTGATGAATTCAGATTGTATATTTGTCAAAATTTCGAGTGGTTCTCCGACTCTCAGGAATAAATTAATAAATTGAAACGGGATACAACTGTGCCAAATTTTATAGTCTAACAAAGCGTGGGAGCTTTTTGCTATAATTATATCTTACAGAATAATTAATTTTTAAATTCCACACAGTACGCACTAACATGGCAAAAGACGAAACTACAGGTTCGATAAAAAAGTATTAACATTTTAGGTAAGCTTTATTCAAAACTTCTATATTAGGGGAATAAATTAGATGTTTCAATTAGGGGGTAGAAGTTTCTTCCTCTAATTTCAATGTAAGAATTCAGAACGTCAAAATTAGTGGTAGTAATTTTCAGTTAATAGAAAAAGTTGACAAACACTTCAAAATTTGCGGTAATATCATTTTTTTGGCCTTTGATTATCATCCGTCAAGAGAAATTGTGGTTAGAAATCAAAAGTTAATTGTTTTATAGGCTAATACACGTGCTCATACACGGAAAGGCCCGACCTGCAGATTGAGGGCAAGACCAAGTCTTTGACAGGCAAAGCCTTTGGCGGAAAATGCCTGTCAGAGGCCAAGTCCGCGGAGATTAGATTTGTCTAATAAAACGAACGAAAGGTAAAGTCCGCGGACTTTTCCTTTCGGACGCCTTTTCACACAAAGTGAAAATGCGGCAGATTTTGTTCCAATAAATATTTATATAAGAACTATTTACAGTTCTTAAATATCTTGAATTCAAGACGGAATATAACAGTTTCGGAAATTGTTGTTCTTTCAATTTTAATTGCGGAAATTTATTATTCTTTCAATTTTATTTATAGCTCTTTGAACATATCTTCATCTTATACTTCCGAATGCATTTTGTACTCTTTATTGTAAATGTTGAAAAATATTGATTTCACTTTTACAAATGACGTCAAGTAATGCAATTATTTTTTCATTGAATTTGATTTTTCGTATCCAATGTTTTACCCCACGTCATAGTTAAATTTGAAGGCTTATCAATATTGTAACGATGAATAATTTAAATATTTAAAAAACAGAGCCGGACTTGAAATTAGTTTAAATAAATTTTGTGTTTAAATGTCTGAAACAAAAAAGAAGTATAAAGTGTGCTTATCGTTGTACTCAGGAGACCGAGTTTTTTCAAAATCTAAAATAAAAAATGCAGGTCCGTATTTAAAAAAATTAAGTCGGCCTCTTTATCTCACAAATTATCAGCTAATTTGAAAATCTAAAAACACTAACAGATAGCCCTAATAAAGTGGCTATGAGAATGTGCAATTATTTTTTTGATTTTCTAAAAACTAACGACAGGAAAAAATAAAATTGATTTAAAAAAATCTGTTTTTTCCAAAAAACTCAGCAATCCTTGAAATTTTAAAAAAAATTTGATGGTATCGTGGTGAACATCCCAAGGCGCAACTTTGCCCCAATTTAACCATCTTCGTATCTATTACGGTTACCGAGATACCAATGCTCGTACCTCGAATTTGTAGCACCCTGTATAGTGTTATTGAAACTACAAATTTATTCCACTAATTTGAGGCTTTAAGCTTCATTCAGAACTTCGCAATTAGTGGAATAAATTAGTGGTTTCAATTACACTTTATAGTTTTTAGTTTACGATCATTCACAATATCTGAAAAATACAATTAAAATTAATAGAATATCCTAGCAACAGCTTGCAGTAATCAGTTGTATCCATAAAGAAAGCCTAATATTTAGCTTATAAAACGATAAACTATTGGTTTCTAACCTGATTTTCTCTTGACGGATGATAATCAAAGGCCAAAATGAGATTCCCCGCAAATTTTGAAGTATAATTAGTAGAAAAGTCAAAATTTTGTTAACTTTTTCCACTAGAAATTCATACAAATAATTTTGATGTTCTGAATGCTTACATTCAAATTAAAGAAACAGACTTCTACGTTAATTGAAACTACTAATTTATTCTTCTAATTGCGAGGTTCTGAATGAAGCTTTTTTAGAGTATAAACAAGTAAGTAATAAAAAAACTATCTTACAATACAAATACCAAAAAGTAATATAGTACAAATATTTTGTAGTCCATTTTACACATTCATTAAGCTAATATCTCATAGAAAGAAAATGTCAATCGTGTACCTATGAATTATGTAACTACAATTCTTTATTCTAACGAGTAAAATTATGTATTCCAGAAACGCCAACTTTAAATATACGATTTTATGAATGCGCTTAGGACTTGTTTGTTCTCTAGTTAAAATGTGAATATTTTTTGGTGAAAAATTATTCGTTATTTTTATTCTATTTACAAAAATTAGAAAAAGAACGAACGCATCTAAGACATAACGTAAAAATGTGCCAATTATACACTCTAAATTTTGACGAGTGTACTAGGTTAATAGACGATTTGTGCGAAACGACCTACCTTATATACATCGCATAAGAATCGTTCCAGATTTGAACAAGTGTTAAACTGTTACTCCCAAATCAAATACATTGAAAATGGTTTGCATAATGTTTAATTTTATGTAAATTTGTAGAACTTGTTGCTGTATCTAATTTGTTAAAATGGCCTTTATTTTAATAACATCAAAATACATAAAGAAATCACAATAAATAAGAAATACAAAACTAATAATTTTATCTAAATTTTTATGTTGTTGATACAAAAATTAAATTCAACATCAGTTTAAATATAAAGAATCACTGTTGAATATTTTTTTTATGTTCTTAATTTCTTTTCAGTAACGGAGATTAACAATTATGCTTAAAGATGGGTTCGGTCACACCTGCCAGTCTCTCTGAAGCAGTTTGACTGATTCAGTGTTACTAAACGAATAGTAAACGTGAGAATACGTTTTCAGTAAAACTGATCAGTATATTCACACTTTCAGTTAAAGTGAAAACAAGGTCAATTTTTTGACTGATCAATGAATACACAAACTGAAGTGTGAGAACGTAATTTTTTCTTTCAGTGTTTCGTAACTTATATACTAATTTAAAACATACTACTCATATAAATGGTTGTAATTTGTAATGCGTTTTCGTGTGTTTTATGGGGTTTTCCTTTATGAATATAGAGATACAAAGATACTGTTTTCACATCACTATACTACTATTTTTATTAAACTAAAGAAGCTATATACAGAATTGTCCTAGCTTTCTTAGTTCTTGAAATACAGGGCAAATTTTAATTTGTTGCATTTTTTGACCCTTTTTGTATCTCGGTTTTGAACACTTATCGAAACTTCTCGAATTATAACTTATCGAATTATAACTTATCGAAAATGTGAAAACTGTGTAGAGTTTTTCACGTAAAATGCAGTAACGTAACTAGTTCTTCGTTGGAAGGTGTTATTTTCGAAATATGGCTCACATTTATATTTTTTTAAAGGGCACTCCATAAAATAATTAACTAGAAAGAAGTGTCAACTCTGTGTTAAATCGTGGAAACACGATACGCCACCGAAAGCCTTCGTTGTCGTCTGGAGAACTAATTTTCCAATTGACAGGTTGACATGATGGCTTCGTATTTATTTCCGTTTCCGGTTATTCAATGGCGGGCCCTCTTTCAGTTTAAATGTATTTTGTACTCTTTCTTATCATAAATAAAACAAAACAAAATTTTATTCAAACATATTTATTTGAAATATGAGACAACGTGACTAAATATATATAAAAAATAAAGAATTGAATTATTTCAACAGCAATTACTTAATTATATGCAATTTTAACGTAAATTAGTAAGGTATAAGCATGAATTACAGTAATTTGTAAATAAATACACGTATTCACAGCCATCAGGGACAGAAAACGGGGGCAGGAACATGAAAACGGAAGCCTTATACAAAAACCTGAAAACAGAAAAACAAATTTTTTTATACTAAAATTAACAAATAAAAATATCAGTAGGTATAAAATACAAATATACTGTTTAAAAAAAGCGTCCATTATTCCCAAAGAGACCTGGTAATAAAAAAAATAAATCAAAAAGAAGCAAAAAGAGACTTTTAGTCGGATAACAATCGGATTGTATCAGTCAGATTTATTGCATTATTGACAATAAATCGCACATACTGGAGATAACTAATGTTGGCTATAGTTAAAAATGATCTTACCTAGCTGTAAATTGTTTCCATTTTCAAAAAAATCGCCGATCATAAACATAACAAAATTATCTTGCATCTAAAAATACAGAAATAGTGTTTATTTACTACCTACTTTTAATATACAAGGGACATACCTAGTACTGCAGAAACGTCTTTTCCTCCAGGATTTTTCATGTAATATATATTTTATATGCTTTATTACCTTTATATTTATAAATTTCTGCCGAAATATCAAATTGAATTTACAAAACAAAACTAAACGGAGAGAATTAAAATGGCGTCGAAATTTGTTCTAGAACAAATCTGAAGTTGTCTCTGAAATCTGTCGAATCTGTCAGTTCTAAACTGTGAAGTTAGACAATAGTTAGAGAGAAACATTGCTGTCCTTGTCTAGGCGGCCATACTTGTCGTCAGGAGATGACAGGAATGACACTAATGACTGTTTCCAATTTTCCTATTTCACTGTCACCCCCCTGGGGCACTCTATATATTATTTTATTTGCTTTGTTATAAGGTTTCTAAAAATATAATATACTCTATACTTATAAATAAGGTAAAAATTTTATTACTTAACTGTTTAACATAAATCAACTTAGTTTAAAAGAGATTATTATTTAATTTAATTTAATTTTACCCGATAATTTTGCTTTTTGTCGTGTTATTTTAATAAACTGCACTGAAAATGAACTTGCTGCTTTTAGATAACACTCTCTCAATCATTATTGATATTTTTGATGCACTTGTGCAATAATTTCATACACAGAAACTAGCGTGGAAGAGCCAATAATCAAAATTTGACGTCGAATAAATTATTCGATACTTTTGATAACCTAATTTTAACCGGTCGCTTATGTTAAAAAGTTAGTAATAATAATATACAGAGTATCTCATTAAAAAACATAAGAATGACAGCTCCCAACGAAAATCTAGTTATGAATTCTAAGTGAAAAACACTATGGAACTCAGTTTCACTATGGAACTCACAAAGTTAGTGACTTTTGGCAGCAATGGGACGATATATTTAAAGAATGAAAACAGCAAGAAGCATATCACAATTTAGTGCAATAAATGAGAATTAACGATGAAAATATTAAAAATTACCATAGAATGTCTATAAGGGGTTTCGATTCTCAATGGTTTTGAAAATATTCCAACATTACCAGTTTGCAGTCAAAACATTGAACTTCGTACTGCAAATTAAAAAAATTAAATTAGATTGTAAAAAAATAAGTACTTAATAAAGATTATGCATAATTTTTTCATACATACCTTTTCAGTTTCTTCCATCTTAACCAATGTTTATATTATTACCATGAGTATTATTATAACGATAACAAGAAATAAATGACAGAAGATGACATATTACAACCTAAAAACCATAGATAAATAAAACAAGTTTAGATTGGAAAGTGCCCATAAAGACAATGTAAATACCATTTGGCGCTATTCTTGCAACGGTCGCGACCCAAAGCTTTTGATAATTTCGGAGCGGTTCGGCTTTTTCCGAAATTATGTCGCCCAAATATTGTTTATTGAAATTTATTATTATTTTCTTTTAATTTTATAAATAAAATACAGTGTTTTGCTTACAAGATCAGTTTGCTGTTGTCCTTACAGGTATAAGGACATGTATGAGAAATACCTATAAAACATTGGAAACCGACATCGACGTTATGCCACGGTCCACGGTGGTTTTTGCAGTTCACAGTTTACAACACAGCTTTTTAAGTTTTTAATGCCACTTTTAAACAAATATCACGGGTTTGAGTACGTAAAATTTAAATTAAACTCACAAGATAGCAATAATTACTTTTAAAATGGACGCTTTAAACACTTTTCGGTATTTTTTCAATGAGGGCGGTTTAAATTTTAAAAAATTTATAATCTTTGAAGATTCTAACTTTGACAAGAGAAAATTATTTCTGTTCTTGTTTGGCGGTTATTCTTAGCAACCGCTATAGCAGAGCCGGATCGCGTACAACGTTCGCGACCTAAAATAATTATATATTTTGACGGGCATTCCGATCTAAATTTATTTCCTATATCTATGCTAAAAACTAAAAATTCGCACCGAATATTCGCAAAAACTAAATCACTGTCAATATTCCCGCCCCCCTCCTGATTTTAAATTATACGAATTGGCAAAATGTTAACAACAATTTTCTGTCAATTTTGCCGCCTCTGTATTTTTTTGAAATTGACCACTAACAACAATATTCGCAATTCGCGTGTATAGAAACCTACCTTAAAAAGGCAAGGAGAAATCTGTGTATAGCATCTTTAGTTTCATAAAAAAGTAGCACAGTAATGTGAAAACCGCATCTTTGTACCTCTACTCATAAGCTAGAAACCTTTTAAATCACACGAAAATATGACACCTTTTTGGTTGTTAAAACTTTTTCTTTTGTTAAAAATGTTACCATAGTTAAATGATGTTGGTTTTCGTTATACCAAAGAAAACTTCTTGCTAACAGATAATTAAAGCCGTTTTAACAAATCGACGAAAGTTTACGAACGGGAGTAGCATTGTAGCCTTGTCAAAAACCTGATAAAATTAGGTAATTTTTCATGTGAATGAAAAAAGATCGTGTAGGTCTATATTAGATAATCTTACTACGGCGGCTGTCGGGACGGGCTCCCCGCTGTCCCGATTTGTGATTTTTTGTAAGAGACGTGGGCGGGTCAACCCGGCCGTCTCCGGTCCCTCTTTTAAAACACTGCCAAGAACTATGAAGGCGGATGTCGCGAGACGAAGTGGAGTTCTTTTTCAGACAGACCAAGGTCGACGCAAAACTGTGCCGTTGTTTTTCTGGTGAGTAACACGTTCATTTTTAATATTATATTAAGTCGTATATTGTTTTGTAATGGACTGTGGCTGAAAACGTATATGTACGGGAAAACTACTTGATCTTGTTGCCACGAGTTATTTTTTCTTTGAAAATTTTATTATTCACGATATAGGTTCAATATAATTGGATGTATTGTTTGATGATCAAACTGTATAAATTTAATTATATTCATTTTTTTTTAATTAAATTATATTTGTTATGAAGACTAAAAATGCATAATTATGTTACTGAAAAGCACGGTTTACAATTTACATATGTGTCATTTTCATGCATACGTAAATTGTACCGTATGATCGAGAAAAAACGGCATCAACGATGGCTATGAAATGAAGATCGCTGTCATTTTATATGTAAATTTATATGGGAAATATCATCGATCGTCATTTTCCAGCCAACTGGATGCCATTTTTTTTCGATCGTACGGTATTTCCTGCCATTTTTTGGATGCCATATCTGTCGAAATATTTTTTGACTCTTCGGACAGAATTTATCATTATTTTTAACATTCACTGTATTAGTAAGTAAAGCCATCCATAAATTGACAGAATAAATAATTTAGACTGTATTCCGTTTCTTACCTTTTATGGGTTATCTGAAATTGTTATTATTTAGACTATATACAGGGTAAGTTTCCTACGATGTTCTCTATGGGTTTTTCGGAAACTACTGGAGATAGAGAGTCGGTTAAATGGGGAAAGAATTGCAGTTTTATGGGATCGTAAATATGCGCCTTTCAGATTTTTGAAAAAGGTCATGGCTTACTAGATATCTAAAAAAAAATTTTTTTTCCATTTTAAAAATTGTCCCTAATTCCATTATAATCTATTTTAGACAAAAAGTTTTCAGATAAAAGTTGTACATAATCACATCCCTAATGAGTTTGTGTTTTCCGATATTTTCTAAAGCGTGTCATTTTTAACATACGACACAAACACATGTTTTTTAAATGGCAACCATAGTTGGCCATGACTTCATAAAAAGCGCCATTTTTTAAGCATTTCAGCGATATAAGCGATAATATGTTTTCTTTAAAAAATTACTGAATTATAGCCAGTTTTTATATCGTTTTTAAACAATTTCACTTAGTTAGACATGGAAACAAGATCAATCGTCATCAAATGTGAAACTGTCACTTCCAAACTTTGTAAATTAAAATAAACAAAAATTGTAAATATGAATTTTTCAAATAAAGAAAAGTGTGGAGGATTATTATTGGTTGAACTTTTGGTGAACTTTACTTACGTTTTTTAGAGAACGATTTTCAAGACATGTTAGAAAAGTTAAATTTAGATACTCGCGCATCAATAGAGTGCTTCCAACATGACTGTCATTATGACACCCCTCCCTATAATAAAAAAAATGTTAAAAATTATTTATATCATAATTATAAGTCAGGAATAGGAAGAGGTGGACCAATTCCATGGCCTCCTCGATCATCAATTTTTTTTATGTGGTATGGTTAACGACAAGGTTTATAAGAGGTTTTAACAAGAGGTGGTACGAGAGTAAGTTTAATTAAGTCGACCGGTCGTTCTGTAGTAATTCAGTTTTAAAAATATGCATTTATGTCCTCAAAACAATGGCGGATATTTTGAACACTTTCTAAAATAACTTAAAATATATATACTTAGTCATATTATATTTTAAATCTTAGTTTGTTTAATGTAAATTGTAAAGAACCATTTAATAATATATTCTCTCTTTTTATAAGTTATAAATCATAAAGAAGTAGTAATACCATGCCAACTAAGTGAAATTAGTCAAGAAAGTCAAGAATTATAAGAATTGGCTATAGGTAACTCAGTAATTTTTCGAAAAAAAAACATATTATAGTTTATATCCCTGAATGGCCAACTATGGCTTCCATTTAAAAAAAACTTATGTTTGTGTCATATGTCAAAAATGACAAACTTTAGAAAAAATTGGACACAAACACAAACTCATTAGGGATGTGATTATCTACAACTTTTATCTGAAAACATTTTGTCTAAAATAGATTGTAACGGAATTAGGGACAATTTTTAAAATAGCCAAAATTTGTTTTTTTTCAAAATATCTTGTAAGCCATGAACTTTTTCAAAAATCTGAAAGGCGCATATTTATGACCCGATAAAACTGCAACTCTTTCCCCATATAACCGACTCTCTATCTCCAGTAGTTTCCGAGGTGCCCATAGAGAACATCGTAGGAAACTCACCTTGTATATAAACGCTCATATTTAAAATAATAGTTTTAACTTTTATGATTACCACTAAAATTGTGATTATGGTTACGACTATGTTGTATAAACCCGCCATTAAAATTAAGACAGAGAACAACTGTCACTCTCATGAATTCAAACATTGAATAGACCGTAGTTAACCGTGCATATACTTTTTAAATACATTTTGTTTGTTTACAATAAGGATATTGTTATTACGTACATCATACACACATACAAAAGTAATGTTTGAACAATTTTCGACAATTAACTATCTACTCCGCTCAATCTCCATTGATTAGAACATGAAAGTTTTAAAGCTCGTTTACACAGTTTTAAATTACATAAGAAATGTCGATATTTATTTAATTAATTTGTTTTTCTGTTAATCAATCTTAAGTAAGATTTATATGACAATCGATCAACTTCTTTTCCTACATTTCCACGAAGATAACACTGGCCTGCGTGAGAATTTTCTCTGACACCATTCTTGACCATTCCAAAATTACCTTCTGAATCCAAATAGGACATCCGTTTTTACCCGTCACCCATCGTTTTTGGGGAGACACCCCTACCTATTTTTGTTGCTTTTCGATAATTTTGATGGGAAGAAAAGAATTATTTTGGCCTCTAACATTGTTATTTATGAGGTACTAGAGATTTTAAGTGTTCTGAAAACATGAACTTTTGTAGTAAAGCGGTAGCCTTTTTTCAAGTCCCGTTCAAATTGTAATAAAATCAATAAAAGTGATCGATTTTTTTTTTCGTTTTTTTATCGTATATAAACTGTGATAATTTTCACTTATTTTTTACATATATCAGCTTTCATCCTCTAGTAGGTAATAAAGTTACAAGTGTATAGCTACATATAAAAAATTATATTCACTCAGATGCAAAAAAAACGCAACGGAGAAAATTTTGGCCAAATTTATATTTTTGCTATTTTTAGTCCTATTTTCATGCTTTTTTTAGCAAACTGTATATAATTATATCAACTTTAATTCTTAAACTATGTTTTTTATAAACTTTACTATTTGGCATATCATACAGGGTTAATCGAGAGGTTGTTTTTTTACCCTAACTTTAAAACACCCTGTGCAATAATTTCGTTTGTAAATTTTCCTAAAATATAATTTTACGATCAGAATCATGACTCCTGAGCATTTTGTTTTTTGATTCACGTCAATACATGCTTTGGTTACTTTTTGGGAGCGAAATGAACTGATCACGATCAATTTGCAATTTGTTCAATTATCATAACTTTTTGATGTAATTTTTTAATATGACGAGATCGTTTTAGTGATATTGTCGTAACGTTATATTACGCTGCATTGGATACTCTATACTAAATTAAAAAATACGTTAAAGACTAACGATACAGTCCTGGTTTTAATAAACATTCATAACTATAACAGGAACTAACGATATTAAAGAAAATATCTCTGTAATACTCAAGTATACAAACAGGAAAAAAATTGTGAAAAATACCCGAATATTTGTTATTGCCTCCCTTGGCTGCTGTAACTACCTGTATACCTCCTCTCATACTGTCATTGAGGTTGCATATATCACATTGCGTTATGGTTTCCCATTCTTCTTTAAGAACCAAGTCGAACATGATGGGCAGTGCATAGTAGTATATAGTTCACAATAATCACCAAAGCCGCCTTGTCATATTGAAAAATAGCTTGAAATTTGAAAAAAATTCAAATTGTTTGTGGCAAGTTCACTTCGCTCTTAAAAATTAACCAAGGCATGTACTGACATGATCCAAAAAACAAGATACTCACGAGATATGGTTCTAACCGTAAAATTATATTTTAGAAAAAATTTATAAACGAAATTATTGCACCCTGTTTTAAAGTTAGGGTAAAAAACAACCCCTCGATTAACCCTGTATAATATGTCAAGTACTGAAGTTTATAGAAAACTGAGTTTACGAATTAAAGTTGATATAATTATTGTATACAGCTTGCTAAAAAATTCATGAAAATAAGGCTAAAAATAACAAAAATATGACACTTTAAATTTGACTAAAAATTTCTCCGTTGCGTTTTTTTGCATCTGAATCTAGAAACAATAATAAATTTTGCAAGAAAGTTTTACCTACTCCCAGCCAGAAAAAATCGTCTACGATCCTTTGGTCCCGAAGGAAAATATTTACTTATTATTTACTTATAAACTCATTAACTCATCCACTCATAACTGACTATTAACTCATACTCCTCAACATACTCTTTTATATTCATCTTCTCGTCGCAGTTATCGGTAGGTGCGTCATCAAACCGTTTTTTGTATATTTGCGCCAATATTTGAGACGAACTTCGCCTTGAATCATTACATTACGTCGTTCTGATATTAGAGAGATACGGGGTATTAGCAACGATATGGCGGTAGTAACGGGGGCGTTATTTTGGCAACTATGACAGTTAAAGTGTCATAATAAGCGTTTGTGCGCTATTAACGTTACCGCATACCGGTATTTAGGTGGAGAAGACGCCGTGCATTAATTTGACAGTTTCGGAACGTTATTTTATCAGTTGAGATACTGTATTTTTTATAAAAATTGAGATAACTCTTTATTGGGTTAAATTGTAGTCTTTTTAGACACACTTTCTTTTAGACACTAATTAAAACTCCTGATATATTTAATAGCTATTTTTTTATAAAAATAAAGAAAATTATGAATATAGATGCACTTTTGATTGACAAAATCAGAAAACTAGGTTAAGGCTAAATTTTTAAAAATGTTGGCATAATCGCCAAAATCAATCAACGCTATTTTGTGTTGCCATAACTCGAAGTTCGACAAACGCAAATGTTAAAATAACGTCAGCGCTAATAGTGGCAGTATTGGACTTTGCCATATCTCTCTATTAACTGTCTAATTAATAATATTTATTATAAGAACATGTCTAGCTCGACGTTACGTGGAAGATTCCCTAGGGTTTACACCGAATTGGCTTACTGAAACATGATTTTCCCCAAACCCATATTGGCCTATATTTAAGTTTTGACAATATGATACAAATAGAGAGAATGGACTCCCCCGAAAATGGTGGGTAGTAGAAGAAAACGGGAGCTATATTTCTATATTTCAGGGCGTCATTTTACATAAGATTCAGCAGGAATGGTAGCAAGGCTCGAGAAAAAATATTTTATGCAGACCAGTGTAATTTAAAGTAAACGGTGTAAACGTGGCTTTAAATAGAGTGGCGGGTTAAAGTTCACGCGCGAACTCTGGCCAATACCACGTAACGTAGGCCGGGTCATCAACCTAGACCGGGCCACGACACACTGCCCCAATTGTGCCGGCGGCTGATGGGCGGGCCGGGGTGCGGCAAATGCATACCAGCGAGGCGACGTTGCCGCTTTACCTCAGGTAATCAAATTATGCTTGATTTATCGGTCGGCGTTTTACTTATTTTCGGCTTATGGATTATTAAAAATATTATATTGAGATTAAATAATTATATTATATTGAATATACTGTTGAAAGAAATATTACTTTAATTGATTAATAACGTGCAAGAAAGATAACTATCATCTTTCTTCGCTTTTACCATAGCTATAGCACAATATCTGCAGGTACCAATCTTTGTGTACTTATATTATACTATACTATGATTCATCTAGAATGAATAAAGATGTTCCAAATGTTGTTACTTTTTATAATATTCTCTATTATTGAAGTTACTCATTTCAAAAATTTGGTTATATACCTTTCATTTACCAACTTTCATGACGGCACATTATGAAAATATCTTTAACAATATGTAAAATACTAATAATTAGTTCATACTTCTGATCTTAACCCTAACACTAACATTATTCCTAATTTCAAGAATATGTATGGTTACTATTTATAGTTCTATTCATATAGGATATTTCTTTGAGCTAATGCTAAAACCAAATTAATTTTCGTATGCTCAAATCTAGGGTTATTAAAAATTTTGGAAATAATGTTTGACATGCTGAACATTCTAGAATATTCTTAAGACAACCTAGAAGAAGTATGAACGAAATTACCATAAATTCTTGAAATAACAAATTTGGAAACTTTTTATTTTTTCAAATTAATCATATTTTTTTCTAGAAAAACCTGTGATCAAACAATTTCTGTTGAATCATTGGCACAAAAACAATTCTAAATTTATCGATGTAATGAAATAATCAATACATGTCAATAATGACAGGTATTGATTATTTCGATTGCAAATCTATTGTACTCCTATTGAGTGAAAAAATATACATTTCCGTCATTTTTTACTTAAAAAATGTATTTTCACAACGAGCAACCGTTTATAAGATATTCCGAATGGAAATAGTCAATACATATCATTATTGACAAAAAATAAACAAGTTGAGTAGATAGTTATTTTACTGAAATGATGACTTTGTAAACATTTGTATTTTTTTCGTATTTTTTTCAAATTAATCATAAATGTTTCTTCAAAAAAATTGTGATAAAACAGTTTCTGTTGAGTTTTTGGCATTATTTCAATCTTATAACTATTTAGTCAACATGTTTAATTTATGTCAATGATGACAGTTATTGATAATTTTGACTCCAAATATCTCGAGGACCATTACTAGTGGCGATTTTAAACAAGAGACCTTTTTGCGTATAAAAAATGTCGTAAATGTACGTTTTTTTTTATCCAATAGCTTTATACAGGCACGGAGGAAAAGTTATTACTCTTTAAACCAGTTAAAAAATATGTAGGTGGCGCTCTCTACAATTAGGAGTCATATTTCTCATGTCAAAGTCAAATTTCTCATGTCAAAACACTCCGTGACACCAACTTTCATCCAAATAGCGACGGCATTTAGAGAAAATTGAAAAAAAATGAAACTTCTACAGCCTGTATCTCCGAAACCAAACATTTTAGGGCATACATTTCTAAGAAATATTAATACAAAAAAAAAGATTTTTTTTAATACAATTCGGACCACCCTGTATATGATATAATAGATAATAAAATGATTTATTTATTAAGAACGTTTTACAATTGGTTGGAAAGTAGAACGTTTTGCAATGGTGTATATTTTTGCTGAAATGTACACATGCTGGCAACGTCGGCCCGTCCCATTTTAACGCAATACCACTTCGTTTTCCTAAGTCATTACGCGCAGAATTGTGGTTATAAGGGGTGTTGAAGTAAATGCCAAATCAGATTTTTTTTTCTTTTAGACTACTAATTTTGGCTATATTTAAGTGTGTAAAATAGCGCGTAACAAAATATATAGTATAGCCTAAAAAATTTTAGGTAAACTAGTTTATGATATGCCTTCTCCCTCCATTTACCTATATAAAGTAAATATATTAAAAGAAAAAAAATCTCAAAAGAATATAACATAGATGCAAATTTCAATAATTTATTCTACACGAATGATAAACAAGATAACCGCAGGTACCAGAGTTTGTATAGAGATAAGTATCTCGCATATCCTGCTGTGATTAGTGTAGAATGAAAGAGATTCTTAAAATTTGCAGCTTTCTTTGTTATAAATAACAATGAAAATTGAATCATATCCGATAAGGTTATGTTTTGAACAAAAATTTATTAAATAACATGTCTTATTATTTTTATTAAATTAACCCAGCCTAAGAAGCTTTTCAACAAATTTCTTATTGTTATTTACTGACAACACAAGAAGTCATATAAAAAAATATAATTTAATATTGTTTTATTAAATTTGAGGCCAAATAAGAGTATGGCATATTTCATTTTACTGAAATTCAGTAACATTTTTGAATAACTCTAAAACTTGTAGATTTTTTAAAACATCTTTTGTAAAATACTTTTACCTGGTGTGTAAGAAATACCATGAAATGGTCTTTACGGCAATATAAAACATCAACTGATTTTATTTTTTAAAAATGTTATTAAAGATTGAATTTGTTTACAGATTCACAATATTCCTAAACATTTAAAATATGTCTAATATTCCTGTTAATATTAATAACTCTAAACTTATCTATAAAGCATCATTAATGATAAAATAAATACTTGGCAATTTCAAATTAATATTTTTCTAAAAGCTAATAAAAGACAGCAAAAAGTAGCATATTAAAAACCAACTTACCTAAAATTTTTGTATTCACAACGTGGCCAGCTATCAGTTTTATATTTTTTCTGAGACACTATACGTAGTTTGTAAGATAAGCTATTCAACGTTCAGTAGTAACATCTTCTTATAGCCACAATTTGAAATAAACAATGCGTTAGCTAAAAATAAATTATTTTTTTTAAATCGTGTATTATCTATGTCAATTTTTTTTTAATTTTTTCGAGTATCGAAAAAATACTATGGTTTGTTTTTCAAACCAAATAAATAATTAATAGTAACAATCCATTTATTCGCACTACAATAATAAAATACTTGAACCTGGTGCGTCAAAATTTAATATGATGTAAATAATGCACGTTTCCTAAAATTAGAATAAATCGTGTTATCATTTACTTTTTTAAATAGTAAAAATTAATGTAATGTATTGATATCTAAATTGTTTTTAAATAAATTACATTTAGAAACGACTAATGTAATAAGCCTGCATTTTGTAATAGACCTAATTTTAATTTTTTTGTAAAACGAATTGTAATTTGTACAATTATAAATTCAAGTTAATATATGTAAACAAGTACAAAACTTCAGTTAGAACGTTGGTAAGACTGCGCTAATCAAATTTGGTAGTTTTGTGGTCGCCAAAATTTGTTTTTTTATATATATTTATACGTACGTGTAAGAATACCATGAGAAATTGGTAATGTAACATTACAATTGTATGTTATCATTTTTATACAATCAAAGCTCATTTTTATTCAAATTAGAAAAGAATCGTTTAGCATTTAAGCTCGGAAACAATTTTTGGCCAACACTTTTGTCTTGATTAGTGCTTAAAATTATAAATTAATCACAATTATGGCAGAAATAGAAAACGAATATCTTCCTTAGGATTGTGACAAGTGTGGTTTTTCAATTTTTCATCTTTTAAACACTTCTAAATGTACATTTAAATTAATTTATCTGTAGATCTTCTTTTCAGCTGCAGAAAAAATACGTAACACGGATATATCTCAAAACATTATGTTTCTAATTCGTTTTAACTTAGCACGGCTAATAATCAACATGCATACTTATGTAAAAAATAAGAAAAATTTTTTTCTGCAAACAAAAAAAGATTTATTGATGAAATTAATTGGGAAATATAATAAAAGTTTATTGTTATATCCCAGGCAAACTACGACGTGTGTAAGTAAATAGACTAAAAAGAAGTTGTTATGTGGAATGCAACATTACGACACTCAAACGGTTTTTAATAAAATAATACCCAAAATTTACAATTTTGATTTTTATAATGGAAAGTTAGGATTATGCAGTTAAATATTCCGAAATACATTGTGTTCGTTTTCGTTTTGATAAGTTTTGTTAATTGTTAAGATTAAATAAAATAAAGATTATTTATTACTAGTTATGCTTTTTATTTAACACCATAATATTAAACAATTGAAGCACGGTTGCATAGACATATTTGATCGTGCTTTAACTGTATATTTAATATTTTTTTACAATTTGTGAGATTATGATTGTCATTTTCTTGCAGAAATGGAACAGACACTTTTAACACATTCTTGCATTTTTTTACCTTTTTCGAGTATCGAAAAAAATGCTACGGTTAGTTTTTCAAACCAAATAAATAATTAATAGTAATAATCCATTTATTCGCACTAAAATAATAAAATACTTCAACCTGGTGCATCAAAATTTAAAATGATGTAAATAATGCACGTTTCCTAAAATTAGAATAAATCGTGTTATCATTTCCTTTTTTAAATAGTAAAAATTAATGTAATGTATTGATATCTAAATTGTTTTTAAATAAATTCCATTTAGAAACGACTAATGTAATTAGCCTGCATTTTGTAATAGACCTAATTTTAATTTTTTTGTAAAAAGACGAATTGTAATTTGTACAATTATAAATTCAAGTTAATATATGTAAACAAGTACAAAACTTCAGTTAGAACGTTGGTAAGACTGCGCTAATCAAATTTGGTAGTTTTGTGGTCGCCAAAATTTGTTTTTTTATATATATTTATACGTACGTGTAAGAATACCATGAGAAATTGGTAATGTAACATTACAATTGTATGTTATCATTTTTATACAATCAAAGCTCATTTTTATTCAAATTAGAAAAGAATCGTTTAGCATTTAAACTCGGAAACAATTTTTGGCCAACACTTTTGTCTTGATTAGTGCTTAAAATTATAAATTAATCACAATTATGGCATAAATAGAAAACGAATATCTTCCTTAGGATTGTGACAAGTGTGGTTTTTCAATTTTTCATCTTTTAAGCACTTCTAAATGTACATTTAAATTAATTTATCTGTAGATCTTCTTTTCAGCTGCAGAAAAAATACGTAACACGGATATATCTCAAAACATTATGTTTCTAATTCGTTTGAACTTAGCACGGCTAATAATCAACATGCATACTTATGTAAAAAATGAGAAAAAAAAAATTTCTGCAAACAAAAAAAGATTTACTGATGAAATTAATTGGGGGAATATAATAAAATTTTATTGTTATATCCCAGGCGAACTACGACGTGTGTAAGTAAATAGACTAAAAAGAAGTTGTTATGTGGAATGCAACATTACGACACTCAAACGGTTTTTAATAAAATAATACCCAAAATTTACAATTTTGGTTTTTATAATGGAAAGTTAGGATTATGCAGTTAAATATTCCGAAATACATTGTGTTCGTTTTCGTTTTGATAAGTTTTGTTAATTGTTAAGATTAAATAAAATAAAGATTATTTATTACTAGTTATGCTTTTTATTTAACCCCATAATATTAAACAATTGAAGCACGGTTACGTAGACATCTTTGTTCGTGCTTTAACTGTATATTTAATATTTTTTACAATTTGTGAGATTATGATTGTCATTTTCATACAGAAATGGAACAGACACTTTTAACACAATCTTGCATTTTTTACCTTTTTCGAGTCTCAAAAAAATGCTACGGTTAGTTTTTCAAACCAAATAAATAATTAATAGTAATAATCCATTTATTCGCACTACAATAATAAAATACTTCAACCTGGTGCATCAAAATTTAAAATGATATAAATAATGCACGTTTCCTAAAATTAGAATAAATCGTGTTATCATTTCCTTTTTTAAATAGTAAAAATTAATGTAATATATTGATATCTAAATTGTTTTTAAATAAATTACATTTAGAAACGACTAATGTAATTAGCCTGCATTTTGTAATAGACCTAATTTTATTTTTTTTGTAAAAAAACGAATTGTAATTTGTACAATTATAAATTCAAGTTAATATATGTAAACAAGTACAAAACTTCAGTTAGAACGTTGGTAAGACTGCGTTAATCAAATTTGGTAGTTTTGTGGTCGCCAAAATTTGTTTTTTTATATATATATATTTATACGTACGTGTAAGAATACCATGAGAAATTGGTAATTTAACATTACAATTGTATGTTATCATTTTTATACAATTAAAGCTCATTTTTATTCAAATTAGAAAAGAATCGTTTAGCATTTAAGCTCGGAAACAATTTTTGGCCAACACTTTTGTCTTGATTAGTGCTTAAAATTATAAATAAATCACAATTATGGCAGAAATAGAAAACGAATATCTTAGAATTGTGACAAGTGTGGTGTTTTCAATTTTTCATCTTTTAAACACTTCTAAATGTACATTTAAATTAATTTATCTGTAGATTTTCTTTTCAGCGGCAGGAAAAATACATAACACGGATAAATCTCAAAACAATATGTTTCTAATTTGTTTTAACTTAGCGCGGCTAATAATCAACATAGCATACTTACGCAAAAAATAAGAAAACATTTTTTTCTGCAGATAAAAGAAGACTTATTGATGAAATTAATTGGGGGAATATAATAAAATTTTATTGTTATATCCCAGGCGAACTACGACGTGTATAAGTAAATAGACTAAAAAGAAGTTGTTATGTGGAATGCAACATTACGACACTCAAACGGTTTTTAATAAAACAATAACCAAAATTTACAATTTTGGTTTTTATAATGGAAAGTTAAGATTATGCAGTTAAATATTCCGAAATACATTGTGTTCATTTTCGTTTTGATAAGTTTTGTTAATTGTTAAGATTAAATAAAATAAAGATTATTTATTACTAGTTATGCTTTTTATTTAACCCCATAATATTAAACAGTTGAAGAACGTTTATTACGTATGCATCTTTGATCGTGCTTTAATTGTATATTTATTTTTTTTACAATTTGTGAGATTATGATGACATTTTCTTGCAGAAACGTAAGAGAATATTTTACAACGTAAAAAATAATCGGTTTAGTTTAAAGCTACATTTACATGTGATTATCAATAACGCAAGCTTGCATTTTTTTTACTTTTTTCGAGTATCAAAAAAATAATACTGTTAGTTTTTCAAGCCAAATAAATAATTAATAGTAACAATCCATTTATTCGCACTACAATAATAAAATACTTGAACCCAGGGGCGCATATACGAGAGGGGTAATGGGGGTAATTACCCCTCCCAAAAAGAAATTTATAAATAAGAAAATCTGGTATAAAATAAACTTCTCACAAAATAAATTAATAATGTCAATCAAAATAGAAATCCAGACCAATCTAAGTTAATTTTTTCCATAGGTACAATACCTTTGAGCGAAAATGTAATTTAAATCTATTACTTTGTTTAAATATTGCCACTACCCTTTGAATAAGAAGACTAAGGAAGGAGCATAATGCTATCCATGTATTCATGCATGGTGGGCGGAAAAGCCACCATAAAAGCTCTCTAGGGTGGGGATCCTTGACAGTTCTGTTTGACGATTCATTTGACACATTTGAATTTGATTTGAAATTTTGTGGATTTGTCAGTCTTTACGGAGCTTATTTTATGTTATTTATTATTTATTCTACTACTGATAGTTGTATAAAGGTAGTAAATCTAGATGGAAATTGTGGCAGAACATAAATTAACAGTGACACTATCGCGATTTATCGAAAAAGACTCTAAAATAGTTGGTTGTTTAGCGTGCGGTAGATCTCGGCAAAAATTGAGTGAAACAACTTTTCGCTAGTAAGTGACTATATAATATACATACGTGTAGTAAACCGATTATTTAGGAAATTCACTTAAATTAACTAAATTATATATTTTTCTTGCATTTTAGCTTTTATTTATTACTGTCAAAGATTAGATGTCAAAGAATTTAGATACGTTAATTTGACTTACCTGCTTCAGTAGCGTATCGGATGTTTGTGTTAATAAATACTTATTATAACTTATCTATTTTTATTAGAATTATATTTTTATAACAATTTTAATAACTACCAACATTTATTCACAACGTAAAATAAAACAACAAATTATTGAGTCTACCCCACGTCTACCCTACATCATAGTTTTACATTTTTTAAATAAAATTAGAACGACACTGATAAACCGGAATTTAAGTGGGCCATATTTGAGGCCCATCGCGGTGTACCTAAGATTTTTGATATGCTCCTTCCTTAGTCTTCTTATTCAAAGCCACTACCCCTCCCAGACTAAATCTCTGGATGCGCCACTGGTTTAACCTGATGCGTCAAAATTTAAAATGATTTAAATAATGCGCCGTTTCCTTAAATTAGAATAAACCGTGTTATCATTTACTTTTTTAAATAGTAAAAATAAACGTGATATAAATAAAATAAAATAAATTAAACAATTAATTTAAAACGGTCGACAGTACACAGAGTTTTTAAAAAAACTTTAGAATCTGTAGAAGAATGTTCTTTTTAAGTTTTTATGAAACGTAAAAAACGTATCGTTATTTTTTATTACCAAAATAAACCGTATCCAAGGATACTATATAGCAAGGTATGATATTGCGCAGGTTGGTCACTACGTCACAGGTGATAAACGGCACCATTGGTCGGCAAGCTCTGCGCGCCAATATCAAATTATCAAACAGATTGTGTTATCTGTGAAATTTGATTGTGTCAAACAGTGCCTTCTATTAAAAGATCAGCCTCCGGGCGAGATTTATGACGTCACGCTAGTTAGATATAACGGATTAATAAATATGTTGTAGAATACATGGAAAACATAATTATTCCTCAGATTTTTGGTTTGTATTTTAAAAATGATATAGTTTAAATGAAATATACATAATATACAGTTAATAACTACAACATATATACCTATTTATAGTAATAAATACTTTGGCAAATAAACTATGAACCATACAAATGCAGCAAATGTTTTACAATGTACAAATAATGTATAGGTACATAAGATAATGGGTAAAATGTAAATATATTTTAAATTTTGGGGTTTGAAAATCGATCTAATTTAACAAAAAAAACATTTAATATCTACTAATAGTGATGTATTATTATTTGCATTCACAAAATTTATATGTATATTTTGCAAGTATCAATGTTCGAAAAATTATATTTACAAATAATACAATATTATCTAAAAAAGGCGTCAGCGATGGCTATGAACTGAAGATCGCTGGCATTTTATATGTTAAATTATTCTAAAATTTTTGATTTTCTTGGGATTTTAGGTTCGGGAAAAACGCTGATTAAGTTTTCATTTGGGTTTTCATTATTTTTATTTGGTTTAAAAAATTCGACTAACTATAGCCTTCACAGTGTTGTGTCATATGAGAAAAATAGTGTCGAATATAATCCAAAAAATTACATATACAATATAATTCACACCTCATAATGTTTACTGCAATTAATAAACTAATATAAACTTATCAAAAGATGACCACATATTTTTTTAAATTATTATTCTTAACACTAAAATTATCTACATTGACTATGGAGTACGCAGTAAACATTATGTGCGTGGTGTGAATATTTTATATGCAATTTTTTGGATTATATTCGACACTATTTTTTCATATGACACAACACTGATGGAGGCTATAATGTTAGCCGAACCGTTTTTTTTAAACCAAATAAAAATAATGAAAAACCAAATGAAAAATCAATCAGCGTTTTTCCCGAACCTAAATTCCAAGAAAATCAAAAAATTTAGAATATTTAGAATCAAGGTTCAAGAATATCAAATTTTCCAAGAATGTAAAATTCAAGTTAGTTATTTTATGTGTACAGTTATTTAGGGAATGTCATCGATGTTCATTTCCAAGCCAACTAGACGCCGATTTTTTTCGATGATACGGTATAATTCTTACGTAAAATGTAAATAACATTAGACCAATTAAAACAAAGAAATATGAATTTCTTAGTATTTTTAGTAACACCTTTATTCTTAAAACTTAATTTTGTATTATGCAAATATACCAATTTTATTGTTATTTTATTCATATTGTATTCAGCCATCACTTAAATATTTGATATTAATTTGGTATTATAAATAATCAATACTATTCATTAAAATTACTGAACAAATATATGTTATGCTTAACATACATTATATATTATCAAACAAAAACACATTCTTCTTTTAAACTGTATCAGTCTTGTCTTTACAAAAATCTTTTTTTAAAATTTGAATTCAAAATAATAATCTTTTCATGATCTCTAATACACATATTCTTTATTTTCCCTAGTTCATAATACCTACTTACGTGTTTGAATCTATCGAAGCTGAACCAGCAACACTTGGAGTGGAGATTCCACAATATGAATAAAATAACATAATTGTCCAGTTTTCATTAATACCATCATGGGAGAATATTATTTTTAAATTTATTAAAGATATTTTCAATAAAATTCTCTTGATTTATAACTCGTACCCACTTTTCTTGCTCTTCCGGACACTTTAGGCTGCCTAGTATAATAACTATCCTTAGTAACTATCCTTTCCACCAGGAACACAACAAAGATGAGGCATAGCACCAAAAACACACTCCACTTAAGCTTTATTGATGAATTGTTAGAGTCTTAAAAAACACACACAAAAATCACGATAAGTAAAAAATGTATGGGCACTTTTAGGTTAAATCACTTACACAACGTGTAATTTTTAAAATTTCTATTTTTTTATGCGAAACCGAGAGTGACCATATATCTGGTAGTAGTTTATGTCACTTCAACACCAAAATAATTAGTTTTTTGCACTACAATAATAAATAATACCAAAAATCAAAGAGTTAAAACCAAAAACCAACCGACAAAATATGAAACGGAATCTAACCCAATATCTAAGTATGTACAGCTGATGAAGTAAACAAAAGTCCGCCCGTAGGCTGATCTTTTAATAGAAGGCACTGTGTCAAAATTTGAAAATAATTTTTCAAATGTCAAGCTCGATGATTTGACATAACTTTTGGGGTTATGTCCTAAAGGTCTTTTTTTATTAGTGGCAATTGAACAATATGGATATTTTTGTGAATGGTGCATGACGTCACAGGTGGTATGCGCAAACTTAACGAAATTGGAGCCGCTATCGATCATACCTTGTTTTCTTTGTACCATGACTATATAGCGATAAGGATAGTTCGATTCCTAATTCCTATCTTCCTGCACTGTCAGTTTTTTTACATCATCTAGGGACCGAGTTGAAGTTGGCGCTAAAGATTTTAAACAGTGACAGTTATTTTTGCGTTTGACGCACGAGCGCACAGTGCGGTGGGAGATAAATTTAGCGGGACAAAACCGTTTGGTTAGAAATAAGCCAAAAAATGTGTACTGATAAGAATAAATAGTAGACATTCCAATTGATATAAAAATGCATGAATATTCTTTGTATTTCGATACATTTTTATCAACCAAATTTGGTCGTTTTCTGCTCAGCAAGGCAGAGATCATACGAAAATTAATTATTTACAAGTGCTTATACATTTTATTCCAAAGCCAAATTATGTTGAAGATTACTTATATTATTTGTTAAAATCCTTCGTGCCTTTGTTCTGCAGATATTAAACTTTCAATTTTTTTCAAATATCGATATATTGAATGATGCAGATCTTTTGAGTTACCAATAGTTACCAACACAGGTAGCACATCACAGGAAGTTCAAGCTTACCAGGTGAATGCCCAAAAGTTTCATTTCAATCGGATAGTATAAAAACAAAACAAAGACAAAGACTCGTTAAAGGGTTAATTGAAGAGCATTCAAAAGAAGAATTTGGTTTGGAAGTACTATGAGCTTTAGGGCTAGTGGGAGCAGGGGCGGCTCGTAGCAATGGAAGATGGTGAGGCACATTAGAAGAGAATTTTTATTAGTATGTATATAGGGTGGCCATTAGTACGAGGTAGTTCTATATAAAAAAAAGTACATATCCTAAAAAAATATTTTCTTTAAAATTGCAATCGCATTACCATTTTTCTGTACAGAATTGGGTTCAGCATAAAATTCAGCATACATTACACTATTGATTTATTTGAAGCACTATATATGCGGGATTTCCATGATAATTCATATTTGAAAAATTTTATCTTTTAAAAAGTGATAAAAACCTGGAGTGAATTTAACTTATTGATATATTATTGCTTAAGTACGTATAATATAGCGAGGTATAGAGGATAAAAGAAGAAATCCGAGAAAAATTCACATTCACAGGGATTTTTTTATGGCGCGGCCAACATTGCAATATTATAATGCTATATCTCAGTTTTTTTAAATGCAATACACACTGTATATTATTTTTAGTATTTTAGATACCTACAGACTTAAAAAGCGCACATTTTTGTATTTAAAATATTTCTAAATTTTTAGCAGTTGCGGAAATAGCCTTATGTAATATAATTCACAGTATTATACCGTATGATCAAAAAAAAACGGCGTCCAGTTGGCTGGGAAATGACGATCGATGACAGTTCCCATATAAATTTACATATAAAATGACTGCGATCTTCATTTCATAGCCAACGCTGACGCCGTTTTTTCTCGATCATACGGTACCTATTACATAGGGCTATTGCAACAGTAAATTTTTATCAAAGCGACCTCAGGATATTTTCTCTTATATTTTACTCTGTATGGTAAAATTTTGTTTTTCTACCCATTCTATAAAAATAAAACAAAACGAAATCTGTAACAGGTCGCTTTACTTTTTGACTATACACAATTTATTTAGAAATGATTCGAAAAACTTGACCTGGGGAAGTCCTCTGATGATGCATGGTCCCTCTAAATCATCATATCAATCAACAATAAGTCACTGCCCACTTTTTAGGTATTTACTTAATATGAACAATTCACATTAAAAAACGTGGACAAAACAGTGTAATAACCGGCAGAATTAATTCAAACTCTGATTCAAACTAAGCCAAATTCCCAAATAATGCAATTCTGCATTTTCAGCCTGTCGCCTAATATCTCTCGAGCTGATCGGGAACTGATCGGGAAGTGATACATATTTTTAACGAACGGCTTTTAAGGTTCAAATTTACATTTGAGGCTCGCCTCAATACAGTCTTTTTACGCGCTACTACTACATACATTTTATCTCTCTTCAACTAAAGGTTTTGCCTATGCTTTCTCTTTTCATTCTACAGAGTTAAGATTCCACTGAACGCTGTCGCTCCGTCAGTGCGATATACCACAATACTCTAGACAAGGAAAGGCGACAGGCAAACCTCTGCACATATACTTCTTAAAGAACAAATGAGATGAATATACATCGTCGAGTTTGTCGCATATGGGAAAGGAAGCGCGTTAAAGGAATACCATCGACGTAATTTATTGTAGAATGACGGTTAAAAAATACAATTATTAATGATGCAAATAGGGAAAAAAATATAAAATTGTGATTAAAGATGTATCGATTAATGCGTGTAATTTTTCAAATGTATTGGTGAGGCACTGCCTCATCTGCCTCATAGGACAAGCCGCCCCTGAGTGGGAGTAAGGATGCTGCTATAATTGTTGAAACCTTAACTCCATCGAAAAGCACTGAGTTTAAAAAAATTAATAGCGCCTATACACGGAAAGGCCCGGCCTTCGGACTTGGTCTTGGGGCCGGGGCTTTCACCCAAATTACCATAGCGGAAATATATCCGCGGACTTTGCCTTTCATGCAAACCTATGGTATTTTGGGTTAAAGGCCCGGACCCAAGGCCAAGGCCAAAGGCAGGGCCTTTCCGTGTATGGGCAGCTAATGAATGACACCAATAGTCAGTTCGGCAATTTTCCTCAAGACAAAAACATCCAAATGATATTCTAGTTAAATAAAGCATGACGATATGCTAAAGTCTCTTTTTACTTTCTGATAATTTATAGTAAAACTAAATGATTATTACCAGTTTTTATAAAAGTTTAAAAAATTGTCTTAGATACTTAGGTACCATATCTGAATTTACAATTACCGAGTGTTAAAATTAAAATATCTATCTTATTTATTATTTTCAAAATAAAATATACAGGGTGTCACAAGATTACAAAGTAATTAAAAAATAACTGCTAAAGAGTTTTTTGTAAGTATTTCACCTGATCATAATTTTATGTATTTGGCAATAGTTTATACAGTACGGTTTTTGTGTGTCATGTACGAATAATATCATAGTCTTATTATCTTGTATTTATTTATTTATTAATAAATAAATTTAACCATATGATTGCTATACATATATTAGACCATTTGCTACGTTCTTAGATTTTAAGTCCCAAATATCGCTCCTGAGATTTTGTCCCGCTAGAATAACTATCCGCCGCACTGTGGAGCGTTGGTCCCTGCGTGACGTAAGCATCCACGGCCACTACGACAGCGGCGATTTTACGTGATCGAACAGTCCTCTTGAACCGTACCGTAGTTTCTAACATTGCGATTTTTTTAACCATCCCTGTTCAAGCCAATTTTATCTACGTCATTCTGTGGTGTGCAATTTTAAAGAAAAAACGTGTAAATAATCTATTAAAAAATCGTTTCTTATACCAATCGTTTCTAATGGCAAGAAAACTGCGTAAATTCCTGTGTTAGCAGGTAGGAAACAAAAATTTAACATTTCCAAACATTACCAAAGACATTAGCAAAAAATAATTTTTTACACATCCTTTATTTCCAAACCTTCCATCCTTCTTCCACGAAGGCAAATATATTTGCACAAAGGACTTCCATAAAAAAATTATTCCACATAATAAACTTAAACATCGAGTTAGGAATATATTTATATTTTTACGTATTTTTACATTTTGTGTCCTATATCTCTACATTTTGTACATGTATTTGTGAGGTTCAAGTTAACGTCTCCTTTCTGCTGCAATGGCTAAACTGGACGGGACCTACTTTGTTTACGCGGAATCCGAACCGCGGTCCTCGGCCATATCATGGTCAATGGCCTACCGACTTAGGAAGTGTCTAAATTAACTCTTACTCACGAGATATCCGATCTCATCCGGCCTCGAACCGGCGTGAATGAGCAGTGTGTATCAATAGATTTTACACTTTTCCCTTGGACAACAGCACGATGCAAAGTTTCGAACCGGTCACCCGTCCATCAACTAGCATCGCCTTACGTCGCTTAACTTCGGTGTTCTAATGGGAACCGGTGTTTCGACGTAGCTGGGCCGTTGCCCGTACATGTATTTAACACCGATACGTAAAAAAGTGAAAGGACGTGCAAACACCCATCCCTGCATATGCTATTCTATCTGCGCCAAACAGTCTTCTAAAAGAAGATTCCTAAACATAACCTCCATAATTTTTATTTTTAATTTGATTGACAAACAATAAAGTGTTTTGTGATTTTCCTAGTGTTAAATTGATTATGCTTTTGCTAATATGAGAAAGTTAATGCGAAGGTGAATTAATTGCAAATACAAGGAAGAAACGTAATTTATATTGCGACTTGCATATTTAATTATGTGAGTAATAAAGTTGTTTAAAGAATAGAGTAGAATCGCAGCAAAATAATTATTTATAAATGGTTCGACGATAGTTGAAGTACAAATGAGAATTAAAAATTTCATAATAACATTATGCGTTATTATAAGTGTAAGTTTAGGTTTTATTATTTTTGGGCAAAATAAGCCTCATCAAACAATTCAGACGATTGTTTCCACCACCAATGAACAAATTCAAAATTTTAAGGTGAGTCATTAACAGTCTGCATTTTTTATTTATATATTTTACTATAATGATTTTATTATACAGGATAATTTTCGCGAAGCGGACAAGAATGCATTGCTAACAGATCAAAAATTATTAGATATTTTGGGTTTTCCTGAGAAGAATCCTAGACTGTATCCTGATGATGTATGGAAAAATTCGTCATTGCCTGTTATTGTAACATATATTTTAGAAGGACAAGAAAGTCAGGCTGTTGGACTTATTAACAATGTGGCAAGGATTTTACCAAATAATACAATTATAGTTTATAACTTGGGACTCTCCCAATATGGTTTAAAAATTGTAAGTTGCTTGCAAGAATATTAAACTTGAAAAAAATAATATATGTAATTGATAGTTAAAAAACTAAATGTATAAGGTTTGTTGATTTGCTTTAGAGTTATCTTTTTTGATACCAATTAAACTTTTAGTTACGTTAAAATTGTTGCCAACCATGGACATATTCCTAAAACATTTTGATTAAAAGAAAATTTGTAAAAGTGGGCAATGCTGTGCCGGTCAAGCTTAATCACGTGACTAAAAGTTTATTTGATATCAACTACCTATAGGTACTTAATTTACATAGGCAGAATATCTAAGAATATCTTTGAATAAGAAGACTAAGGAAGGAGCATATCAAAAATCTTAGGTACACCGCGATGGGCCTCAAATATGGCCGACTTAAATTCCGGTTTATCAGTGTCATTCTAATTTTATTTAAAAAATGTAAAACTATGATGTAGGGTAGACGTGGGGTAGACTCAATAATTTTTTGTTTTATTTTACGTTGTGAATAAATGTTGGTAGTTATTAAAATTGTTATAAAAATATATAATTCTAATAAAAATAGATAAGTTATAATAAGTATTTATTAACACAAACATCCGATACGCTACTGAAGCAGGTAAGTCAAATTAGCGTATCTAAATTCTTTGACATCTAATCTTTGACAAGTAATAAATAAAAGCTAAAATGCAAGAAAAATATATAATTTAGTTAATTTAAGTGAATTTCATAAATGATCGGTTTACTACACGTATGTATATTATATAGTCACTTACTAGCGAAAAGTTGTTCCATTATTTCACTCAATTTTTGCCGAGATCTACCGCACGCTACACAACCAACTATTTTAGAGTCTTTTCGATAAATCGCGATAGTGTCACTGTTAATTTAAGTTCTGCCACAATTTCCATCTAGATTTACTACCTTTATACAACTATCAGTAGTAGAATGAATAATAAATAACATAAAATAAGCTCCGTAAAGACTGACAAATCCACAAAATTTCAAATCAAATTCAAATGTGCCAAATGAATCGTCAAACAGAACTGTCAAGGATCGCCACCCTAGAGTGCTTTTTCCGCCCACCATGCATGAATACATGGATAGCATTATGCTCCTTCCTTTTGTCTTCTTATTCAAAGAAGAATATAGATAAAATAATTATTTTAGTGTGAATCTGTGGTCTATGATCACATATAACTTCAGATAGAGGGGTAAACCGCTGGTGTATTTTGGTGTACAAGATGTTGGCATTACTTGGTATTATTCGTGGTATTAGTTGGCATTTTTGGTATTAGTGTAGGGGAAGTGGGGGATACTTGATCACTGTTTTATATTTCCATGTAAAAATACAATAATTTTTTTTTAAATGATTGAACAAAGGCTAACATACAACTCTACCAACAGTTATCTAAATATTTTTGCAAATTTAAAACCATTTGAATGTTCTTAAGTAAAAAAATGTGTTTTTCTGTTGCCAATCAATCTGTTGCATATTTATCAAGTATCCCCACGATGTGGGATACTTGATCACTTATTAAACAACTACTAAAAACTACTTAAAATGCAAAAATCAATAAATTAAGTACAACTTAGCGAGAACAAAACTACTTAGAAAGAAAAACAGGAAAATAATTATAGTTAACTTTATTTATTTATTCAAAATTGTATATATAACCAGAGTACGTAGATCGCCGAGTAGCGACAGAAACCGTCGGCTCTTTTGATGTGGTGGGACCAAATTTTCTTTCTCTTTTGACGTGTTGGACAGATAGACTACGTATTTAACTGCTCAACTTATGAAGTGGTCCTATAAACATGGTATACACTGCTCACAATTTGAAGTGGAATTAATTATAAAGTTTTATACATATCTTTTTTGTTTTGTTTTATCCTTATTTCTAAATTTGAATGTATAAAATATCTTACTGGTAATAAATAATTAAAAAAACGATTCTTTACCTGAGGTATACTTGAAATAAAGTATATAGTGATATTTGATAAATGGCCACAGTGGCAACTTCGCTTTTTTGTATGACAGATAACCTACTTATTTCGCGCATCCGCAAAGAAAATTGAAAACGGGACTGTCGCTACTCGTCGGTTTAGGTACTCTGATATAACTTTCAAAAAATTAAGCCTTCTCAAATATATCTAAAGGTTTGTGAAATGTGTAATAGACTCGTTCTTCTTTTAAAATAATATTTGGATCCAGAGTTATTCCCATAATATCTTCAAACTTCACATCGCTAGTATCTGATTCGACCAGTGAAAATATTTTTTTTTGCTTTTGTCTGTGCATTTTAATAACGTCACTCTGTATTCACCATCGTCATGATCAACAGAATTTACCACACATTAATATTTGTACATAGATAATAGCCTTCTTCCTTCTTTAAAAACTACAATTACAAATTTTCCGAGCTTTAAATTGTGAACACTGATGGGCGTTAGTTCTTGATGTCTTGATAGTTCTTGTGTCTTCTTGATTTTGCGCCTTCTTTTCGCTTATAGGTAAATCCTCGGCATCTAAAAGAGAAAATCGAATTGACCAGATTACTGCAAATTAGACTCTTGCCTGCGAATTTTAAAAACCAATAATAGGGGATACATGATCAGTATGATCAAATATCCCATGTTGTGATCATGTATCCCTACATCAATCAAGTATTCCAATAAAACGTATTTCAAATAACCATAAATTTTAACTTACTGTTTAAATGTAGAACAACCTCAGTATATATTCCAGAAACACCAACTATTTTACAATTTAAAAAACTAAAATATGTTCAGTAATACAGAAAATATAACAAAAAACCTAGGAGCACATTTATTTACTTTACTGCGTGGAAAACACGTTACGAACTGGGCCGCGTCCAAACATGAAACTAGCGGGTATTGCAAGAGCTCCACACGGTTTCCGGATTGCGACTTATTGCCCTGGAAGTGATAAATCTCTAAAAAGGATTAAATTTTTGAATAAAATGAATATGATCAAGTATCCCCACTTTCCCTACAGAAATATGTCAGCGGTTTGCCCCTTGCTTCAGATAAAAATTACATATTTAATATGACAATCTGAATATGACAATAATATAAATTTTATATTATTGTAGCTTCAAAATTACTGTAATAGTTCAAAATGTCAAGTTATTCCATTAGACATTTATGATTTTCCATCACATATACAAGAAGACATTCTACACGCATTTAGGCCTATAGTTATTCAGGTGAGTGTGATAATGAGTTAAAAATTTAAAGGTTTTTATAATGGATATTGATTCTGTCAGGATGCTTTAAGTCGCACCGGTGCAATTTTATTTATGGAATCTAACTACAGATTTTTACCTAATATAACACACACTATGATTACTGATCTTTATGAGAACAATGCTTTAAAGAAGGGAGTCTTGGCGTTTCCTCTTCAAACCAGGCATCCAGTAACTAGTTTAACCCACAAGAAAATGTTTCAGTATTTTAGGACAGACTCTGAAAATTTTCAGTTTCTACAAATGGTTTGTAAACATACAAAAAGCTTGGCTGAAACCAAAGATTCATGTTTTTTTTTTGTTTGATCTATAGGTTAAAGCTGATGTTCTGTTTTTTGTTAATACAAAGGATATACATCAAGAAGTCATGTTACCTTGGATACAATGTACTTTAACGCATGATTGTATATTTCCTATAGGTGCTCAGGCAGCAGGATGTAAATTTGATAAGAAACCCTCTTATCGGTAAATATTATGTGGTATTGTTGATTGAAAGAATTGGAAAGATACGAAACCTAATGGGCGAATTTGTGACAAGGTTGATTTGATTTCCCCTTATGTCTTAAGTGATGTACAGTGGAGACACCAGTCGTTCTGCGGTCAGCGCATAAAACACTTATTTTCCCTAATTCGGCCATATTGAAGACAGTGTGCATCTGAAAGCTACAGTGTTGCCATATTAAAATGTTTAGTATCTGCAATACATTTGACGAAAACATCTTTGGATTAAAAATCCGCGTTTATGTATTGAAAATTTATTCGTGTTAAACATAGAATAAACAACAAATATAAAAATTCTTTTATAGGTACTGAATATGTTGTACAGTCGAAAAAAGTCGTTTAGTTGGCTTGGAAATGACGATTATTGACATTTACCATAATATTTGAGATATGAAATAACAGCGATCCTCATTTCCAAGCCAGCTCTGACGCTGTTCTCTGTTTAATCATATAATAGTATATTAAATTGTTTAATGATAGAAAATCCGTATTATTAACGTGCTGTACCTAAAATCCGTAAATCTATGATTAATCAGTAGTTCTGACAACACTGTCTCCGAAAATCCGTATTATTAACGTACTGTACATAAAATCCGTAAATCTATTGATTAATCAGTAGTTCTGGCAACACTGTCTCCGGTAACCACTCACTCTGTCGACTGAAAGTAGAACTATGGTACAGTATTCTTTATCTGCTGCGCTGCAAACAATGACTAAAGAATCCAAGGACATATATAGTCTATCAAACACTGACAAGATCCTTGACAGTGATAGTTGTGTCTGTTATTGTAATTTCAAAGTAGTTTATTTTATTTTACAAAGAAATAAGTTGGTACAACTGGAACGCATAGCAGGAAATTAATATATTTAAAATTTGACTGATAAGATAAGTGATTACTTCAAAATATTCTGAAAAAAAACTGTATAAGACTGAAAAAATGTAATTGAGTTATTTTATTTACGGTATTTGTAAATACAAAACAAACAAGAACAAAACACCACATAACAAAAAAATATAAAAAAGAACTATTTCTTACTTTCAAACTTCAAGAAGCAGGCATTTATTATTATATTTATCAATATAACTTATATAGAAATACAATTTTTTAATATTCCACAGGAATAAAGAAAATAACATAAATAAAACAATCTATTTTATTAATAATAACACTTACCAATTTTAATACCTTAAAGGTTGATTAATTAACTTTAATCTTAATTTTTTTAAACCAGACTTTTTTTTGACATTATTTTTCTGCAGTACTAAATCCAAGACTAAAATCCATTATTTACCTATCGTGTGATGTCGATATTTTACAGCTACTCCAGTTTTTAGTATATTTTTAGTACGATCCTTGTACCATACTTATAAGAGATGCACTTATCTACGACGAGATGGTATACAAACTTTATTGATGGTAACTTTATTGGTGTATAAGACTTTCTGCCTGGGCAGCAAGTATTAACTATAAACTGTGCTTCTGGTCTACAGTTAATTTTTCCTCGATTTTTCCCCCACTTAACTTCAAAAGACACAAAACACACGTAATAACGCGAATCAAAATGCAGCATCTTCCAAAACGCAGATATTTGACACAAGTTGAC
Organism: Sitophilus oryzae; assembly: GCF_002938485.1. Lineage (NCBI taxonomy): Eukaryota > Metazoa > Arthropoda > Insecta > Coleoptera > Curculionidae > Sitophilus > Sitophilus oryzae. The sequence continues at coordinate 368,129 of NW_022146870.1, read as the reverse complement.
ACAAAATTATCTGTTATAACCTATAATTTGGCAAGACTTTGACAAGCCTCAAAAATCTAAAGGCGAGTTCATACGCATCGGTGTCCGTTTGTCGTTCATCGTTCCGTCGAACCAATAAAATTGAAATATGATATATCATACAGATACAGATACAGATCATATTTCATATTTTCTTTTGAATTAAACCAATAAAACTCGTTAAAAACAACAAGAGACGACGCATGACGGATTTATATTTAAACCCATCCATAGTTAACTTAAAAGAATATTAGAAACTTTTTTTAGTAAAATAAATAGGTTGGTAAGGGATGTCATCTGCTTTTCTTCTGTCATCGTCTGTGGAAATCTTACCTGAGAAAAAAAACAGAGTATAACACCCGAGACCAAATTGTTACCAAGGCTCCAAACAGTGCCGTGGCCATATATTTTTCATAACTTAGCTGCTTGAAGGGATATTTATATTTTTGATAGATGTTTTGACTACGCCTATGGTGTAGGCGGTGGTATCATACGAATTAATTACGAAAGAAACGTATTAAAATGTTAACAAAAGGTACAAAATTAGTATCGACGATTAGCTCATATCAAGTACATATAGTATCAGAAAAATAATTACCAAATTCAATAAGAAAACGCTAAAAAGGTGGAGTGGACTGTTTATTTACTTATGAAACGCAACTCCTGGCTCTTTCTTATCATTGCGGCTTTTACACTTAAAAGCTGAACACATCACCATTGTAATAAAGTTTAAACAAAGTTCACTACACACAACAAATTATTAAAAATCGCTAAAATTGTCGCTGTTGACGAGGTGGTGACTCATCCGTAGGCTTCAATATGATGGCGTCTAAAGGACGGTCCACACTTGCTATATAGCAAAGTTATATAACATGTTACATATTTTTTAGTTATATTTAGCAAATTTCGATGCTATATAACTTGCTAGATGTTATCCATTTGTAGCCGGTAAACACTTGCTAAATTTCTAATTTAGCCGCTCATATTTTCAGGGACGTGCGCCACAGAATCTTAGTGTGGTAAGCTGATATTGGTTTGTTTATTTACTGGTCAATAATACCGTATGATCGAAAAAAAAACTGCGTCCCGTCGGCCTCCCATCCAGTTGGCTTGAACATGACGATCGATGACATTCCCCATATAATTTTCCATATAAAATGACAGCGATCTTCATTTCATAATATGTATTTGGAAAGAAAAAAAGTTGATTAAAAAAATGCGATATCTAATAGGCCAGTTCCAGAGGGCACAAAAGAAATGCAAATCAGGTAGTGCATGGTTTAGATGAAGTGGATAATTCAAAATGGTTTGCTTTTGCTTTTAAGTTATTATAATGTTTTTAGAAGACAGAAACACATCACGAGAAACAGCCGAGGCAAGTATTGAAAAGATAAGCTAATTGAGTTCAACTGTATCTAGATCTTGCTGGTAGGCTATGGCGGACTCAAAACCGCTTTTTTCTCGACTTTCATTCTCTTTGTTCAAAAATAATTACGCACGCCGCTGCTGCGAGCTGAACCTCTTTCTCGCCAAAACGATTCATGACTACAAAAACTATAATGTCCCCCGATTTTATAACATGTTACATGTAGCTTGTTAAATGGCAATGTTATATAACATGTTACTAAATGTGGACCCTACTTAACGTAACAAATTCTGCTGCAGCCCGTATATGGGCGTTACATGCAGGGTTCGGAAAACTACATGTTACTTTTAAAAACTACATAAACTACATTACATGTAGTTAATGTAGTTTATGTAGAGGGTGTAGTTTATGTAACCCCTATGTAACCTATGTATGTAACTTTCAAATATCAAAGATTTAAGGTGAGGTTATAATAAGTTGAAGCTTTAAAAACACATAATGTATTTAAGAAAACAGAAAAAATATGGCTTTAAATATAATATTTACATCATATTATCTCTATTACACCTCATACAAATGAAAATTATTCATAATATCAATACATAGTTTATTAACGTAGTTTTCATGTAGTTAATGAACGAGAAAAGACGTAGTTTTTGAGGAAAACCACAAGTAGTTAATCAGGTAAATTACGTCTTAATTAACTACTTCCGAACCCTGGTTACATGTCCTTGTATTCTTTAGTCATTGGCTGCAAACAACTACCAGCGCGCAGCGGCGCAGAGCTAAACTAAATCACGGAATTCTCGGACAGGCTGACGGTAACGCCAGCTGCATCTCGGACACGTTTTCTGCCACGAAATCGTCCACAAGGTTGCGCATTTTTTTATTTCTTCAATCAACGGTAGTATATTTTATGTTATGCAATAATGTATATTTTTGATATTTTTTAGGTATTCGGGTTGCCATAGTTACGATGCTTCAGCTTTAAATATAATCTTAGGACTTCATTTTAAATTTATAAGCAATGAGTATACTTTTAACAAGCCAGTAAGTCTTTTCTATCAAGTTCTTCTAAGGAAGGCAGATGCACTTTTAAAAGAGCTAGAGCAAAATGCCACTACTGACGGACAGTTATCTGTAGTTAGTTAAAATATGATAAATAACCAAAAATACATTGTGTGATAATTAGTCGTTAAATAAGCATTATACTATTAAGGATTACCTACATTTAAAAATTACAATATAACTAAATAGTTATATGGAGTTTTAGTGATATACAACTTAGCTAGATTAGAAGCGTAGATTTAGATTATCAAAACGCAAAATTTCTACTGATGACATTATTTTTTTCTCTACACTTTATTTTAAAAATATTTATTGTCACGTTTAACAAAATTATACAGTTCTTCAATACAAAATGGTTTTTTGACTGAATCCTAAAAATGGGGCTAAAATATTGCATTATTTTTTCACATCTTCCTTAGTGACGAACAAAACTGGCCTTGGTCTTGGGGAAAAAGCAAGTCAAAGACTACCCTTAGAGCAGGACTCAGAACCCGCATGGCATACTCTTGTGATCTAGCATTTTTTCACATCTGTTATTTACATCTCATTTTTCACAGCTTAAGCTTCATTAGAACCTCGCAATTAGTGGAATAAATTAGTGCTTTCATTACACTTTATACTTTTTAGTTTACGTTCATTCACAATATTTAAAAAACACAATTAAAATTAATAAAATATCCTAGCAACAGCTTGCGTTGTCAGTTGTATCCATAGAGAAAGCCTAATATGTACCTTATAAAACAATCAACTTTTGATTTCTAACCACAATTTCTCTTGACGGAAGATAATCAAAGCCATAATGACATTTCTCGCAAATTTTGAAGTATAATTAGTGGAAAAGTTAAAAGTTTGATAACTTTTTCTACTAATTGAAAATGTCTACCACTAATTTTAACATTCTGAATGCTCACATTGAAATTAAAGGAACAAACTTCTACGCTAATTAAAACCACTGATTTATTCCACTAATTGCGAGGTTCTGAATGAAGCTTAAGAGTCCATTTCACTAGTCCGAAAAAGTAGCAAAATAAGCGTTCGTTATTTAACGTTTTATGTAAAACTAGCTAGGTATTTTTACACAAATGAAGACGGAAATTAAAGATAAAATATTATACTATTTATATCCGTATTATAGCACATTTTTAGACAACTTCTTTATTTTTAAGATTTTGATGGTCAAACATCAAAAAAATATTCATTATGTTTGGACTAAATTTTCTCGCAAATAAAGACATAATTTAAAATTCCGTTACAGAAATAGATTGAAGTTTTGTGATTACAGTGATATATAATTTATATCGTTTTGTAACAAATTGTTATTTTTTGTATTTTATGGCAAATGCTGAAGCTCTGCAAACCTTAATCGGTTTAATCAAGCCTTAATCAAGGCACGTGTGTTTAGAATTTTGGGTGTGGCTTAACACGACAGGAACGGGCTAAGATTTTTGAAATATAGTATAATGTTCTAAGTGCCAAAAAATCGGTTTGTCACCGATAAGTTCGATATTTTGAATTATCCACTTCATCTAAACCATGCACTACCTGATTTGCATTTCTTTTGTGCCCTCTGGAACTGGCCTATTAGATATCGCATTTTTTTAATCAACTTTTTTTCTTTCCAAATACATATTATGAAATGAAGATCGCTGTCATTTTATATGGAGACACCGCCCGTTCTTATACATTGGTTATATAACCAAAAATGTTTATCTCGAAATAATGATTTTGGCACTTAGCACATTATTTATTTCAAGTCTTCATTTGTACTAATTTAAGACTCACCCTGTATATATATCCATATATTTACAACAGTCTTACATTACAGTGTCGATTAGAAAAGAAAGTACATTAGTTGGAAAATGACAAATTGAACCTAATGAACAAATTAAATACAAATTCACAGAAAGATATGACACAGTCCAATACCGTCACATATTAGCACAGATATTATTTTGACATTTTATTTTGGCTAGTTTATACCTTAAACCTAGGGCAGACCTGACGAATGTTACCATTCGTTCGCATTCGCCAGGAATTGTTTCTAAGAACATAGTGCGACTAGGATAGCGGCGAGCAAGCAGCGCGATACCGCGTCGAGCAAGCCTCGAGCTGTTGAAACAGTAGAGCGGCGAGGAATAGCGAGATACTTGTGCAAATTTATTATTTTCATTGGCTTATTGATAATTTAAAATGTTAAGAGTGGCTAAAATTCTAGGCAGTAATGTCGCAAACACTTGGTTAGATGAAGTTTTTAAAAACCCGAGAAAGTATGGCAAGTTTTATAACCTTTACGAAAATTTGTTGCCACTTCATCTCATAACTTATCTAAAATGTACCGGTTATGGTGATTACTATCTTTCTGATCCCATTTAAAATCTCTCTTACAAATAATAAATCTTAATAGAGAATCTATCATTTTCTACAGCGCGACAGAGCGATGAAAACAAAATTATTTGAATCGAGCTCGAGCAGATCGCTTTACTATGTTCGCACGTACTTGTCTTAACAGGTTTGTTTTGGCCGCGATGTCGCGCTGCTTGCTCACATCTATCCTCGCCGCTCCACTATGCTCTTAGCCTAAGATGTCACGACGAATGGTTTCAGCGCGAACGAATGCTATCCATCTTCTGGCGGTAAAAGTGAATTAAAGAAAAATGCGAGCAGCGAATGATTGGAAAAGTTGCAGTTTCAACGTATCGGTAAAAATTCAGGAAGTGGAAAAAGTTCGAATAGTGGAAATGTTAGTGAAAGAAGACAATTCGTTCAAATGTGTCATGCCACTCGTTGCAAGCAGGTAGTAATAATTGTGCGAATATCTACGAAACCAAGCGAAACATTCGTCAGGTTTGGCATCGGTTTTAAACGAAAAAGAATTAATTATTCCTTCCTCTTATACAGATAGCATCGATTAAACCCTCTTGATTCATATGTGGACGTTTGTCCATAGGTAGGATGTTTGTTTGATAATTGCTGATTAACAAGTTTTAGCATGTCTTCAATGTGGTTTCTTTCGTAATTTGATCGGAATACTTCACAAATACTCTGTATGTACCACGAACCCATTAATGGATCGCGATTAGAGAGATATCCTGTTAAATTATTATAATATTAATATGTCATTAAATTAGATCAAATGTGTTACCTGGTAGCGTGGAATGTGCTATGAGAATGTCAGAATGTTGTTGCGTCCTCGAAATAGGCACAGCGTCCCTGTGAATTTCCGTTACGTCCCCCCTGTAAGCATGTTTATTCAATTATAAGTATGTACATTTTTTAAAAAATATACCTGCAACATTGGAAGATAAATATTTTTGGTTTTCCTTTTAAACCATCGGTACTGTTAACAAACTTTTCAATGATTTCTTCACTGGCTACACACTTATTATCAATTCCACTAATTTCCGTGTAGCCACCTCGTACCGCTTGACCAGTTAAACTACTTACGTTTGTTCCGTGGCTCATTATAGTAACAATAATTATATCATCATTTTTAAAATTAGATTTGCTAAATTTACTAACTTCCTTAATAATCTCCTTAAAATAATATCATGTTAAATAAAAATGGGTATCGTCAGAGAAAAAATATATAAAAACCACAGTACACACACGTTTACATCACAATGTGTGTTGTTTTAATATTTATAATGTAATCGTGTGTGTGCTGTGATTTTAATTTAGTTTTATTTGCATGAGACCAACACTTTTCTCTTTGGGTATTTTTTCTTTTTGATTTAAATATATCTGTATTTTAGATAAGGGGGCGTCCATTACTTTCGTGAGTAATTAATTAAGTTTTTGAGGATCTTTTGACTCTCCCTTCCCCACTGCACTGGTGAGATTCCGTGAGATTTGTCTAGACCCCCTCCCATCTCCCTAAATGTCACGTGAGATCTTTCAAAACTTATATTTTAAGTATAATTCAGTTCATGGAGATCTACAGGGTGATTCACGGCCATGGCACATTAGACGTTTATGGCGAACCGGTGACAGGATTTTTTTTGAAAATTTGGATTTTTGCATAAAGGCACCTGCTCCATCTGTCTAAATTATTTTCAGCATTACAGTGTTGCCGCTTCATACAAAGATGGGAACATCTTTGTTATTTTAAATGGAACACCCGGTATATTCTTACATTTTTGAAAACTACTTTGATATCTCATAATTTTTATATTGTACTAATCTATACCTATTTCTGATAGTTTTCGAGATAAAAAATAAACCATGTGTAAAATTGACAAAAACATGATCTTGAATAAACATTGGTTAAATAATAAATTCGGCATATAGGAAGCTGAAATTTGGTTTATAGGTTAAGGACAGTCGGCATATCCGATCTATCTAAATCAACTGATTGGATATCAAACAGGAAGGTCAGAGAAAATAATTATTTCCGTTTATTATAAAATTACTCAAATCTTTGTTATTTTAAATTAAACCCTATATGAATATTATTTAAAAAATCAAAACCCAAATTAAATTGAAGACTACACGGGAAAAACGGACTAAGTCCAAAAAAAATGGAAATTGAGATAACACTGCCATCTTATGCCTATCAAGTGTCCGTTCCAAAAGAGGAATAATGTAACACTGAATTAATTATCTAAGTCCACTAAAATCAACGATTAAAATATTAATACTTTGGAAAAGCGATCTAAGTCCACGTGAATTCACGAAAGACCGATCCAAGTCCATATTTCATGTTTGTAAATATATCAACGCATACAAGAGAGAAAAATAGCTATATATTCAGCACCACAACAACTTTATGCTGACCTAATTCCTTTGCCCAAACTCAAGTATGAGCAGTTACAATTTTTGAAAAAGTTCGTAGATGAATCTCTGCAAGACTACTACACAAATTTGCCTTGTGCGTCAAACAATGCTCATATAAACGATGCAGATATGGTGAGTTATATCAATTAAAGTATACTGCTTTTATTTCTGTCTAAGAAAAGAAGTCTGATTATGTCTATCGTGTCACTAGTTTTCAATTCAAAGAAATTAAATTCTGGAAATGTTCTAGTGGAACCATAATGGAACTGTCTAGTAGTGTAGTTTCATTTTATCAGAAACAAATCGCCATTCCTAAATAAAAAATCTAATGCTATTAATATTAATAAAAAAATAATAAAAATAGGAAACAAATAAAAAAATATTAAGAAAATATAATAACAATATTAATAATCAAAATGAGATTAAAAACATATTTTTCTCTTCATTCCAACACGAGTAATCCTCGGAGTAACCACATACAGAATTATTCCATATTGACTTGGATCACTTTTCCATTGAACCAAGCGAATACGAGTTTTATTTTATCTAACAAATTTGCTACAAATTATTTTTCTTTGTTTTGTCTGTTAATCAGTTAATGTCTATACATATAACTATTGATAAAAACTTCTTCTTACGATTCGCTACATTTTATTATTTCTTTTCCTTTAGTCTTTAAAGTTTCAAAATCATTTATCTCAAAAGTAAGAAAATGTGACTTAGATCGTTTTTCCCCTGTAGTCTTCAATTACTTTTCAATATATCATGTTCCTATACCTAAAAGGTAGAGCCATTTAAAAGTTAATAATGCTATTATAATTGTTTCGTTTAAAGAAAATCGTTGCCATGACAAATTTTCAAACTTTATACGTATCAATTAGACTTCAGTGCTAAACTTCTAAAATTGCCATGGTAACGAAATTCTTGAAATGAAACTATAATAATAGAATTATAGGGAAATTGGAACAACTTTCGTTGCACGTCATCAATGACACCATGCGTCGTCTTATGGAGTTTGCTGGTGGTCGTATTATGATGTGCAACCAAAGTTATTTTAATTTTCCTATATTAATTTTTAAATAGCTCTACTTAAGAAACCAGAAGGTTTAGGTATAGGAACATGATATATCGTTGAAAAGCAATTTTATTAGTCTTTTGATTTTTTGAATAATATTCATAGGGTTGAATTTAAAATAACAAAGATTTGAATAATTTTATAACAAACGGAAATAAATAATATTTTTGCCCTGTCTGTATAATATCCAATTGGTTTATTTAGACAGTTATATATCGACTTTCGTTAACTTCTAAGTAAAATTTCTACTTTATAAATGTTTAATTCATGATTTTACCAATGCTTATTCATGATCAGGTTTTTTTGTCAATTTTACACGTTTTATTTTTTATCTTAAAAACTATTAGAGATAGTTATAGGTTAGTATAATAGAAAAACTATGAGATATGAAAGTTTCCAAAAATGTAATAATATACTGGGTGTTCCATTTAAAACAAGAAATATGCTACCACTTTTTGAACACTGTAATGCTGAAAATATTTTAGAAGATAGAGCGGGTGCCTTTATGTAAAAATCCAAATTTTCAAAAAAAAATCCACCACTGGTTCTCCATAAACGTCTAACGTGCCATCGCCCTGAATCACCCTATACCGGGTGTTGCATCGTCGCACGGGACATAGGAAATCCCATGTAAATTTTAATGGGGTCAATTATTGGCTTCCCTAATTATTTTAGAGAATAATTCTATTTAGGTTTATTGAAGAGCACTAAAACCCACATTCAAAAGAATAACTTTAGATATTTTTTATTAGCTCGTTTACGAGTTATCGCCGATTTCTTTTTAAATATTTCTCCTTTCTTATGGCCCTGTATTTACTTATGAGCACCAGTCAAGGTAAAAGATAACTGTCAAATGAAGTTGTCATTTCAGAAATTTACCTATTTAGTGCTTTATTATTATTGAAAAATGATTGAAAACTCATTTCTTCATCGGAAATCTTAAAGATGTATTTATAAATACAAATTAATATGAATTAAAGTAAAATAAAGTAATCAATTACAAGGTTAATTATAGTATTATTACAATATTCAATAACTTATTAATTTAGGTATTATTAAATTGTTAGAACTTTAGGATTTAAGAAGATATTCAAATATTCCTCCATCGACTGCTAGACAATAACCCAGGCGATCATAAAATTCTCTTCTTACATTCGCTAGCTGGTAAACTGAAATTCTATTGCATTCGGCAGAAATCGGCATTTTTTAACTCGTCTAGGTTTGGGTATTTTTTATCCTTGTATATCCTGTTTTTTAAATGGCCCCAGAGAAAGAAATCATTTGGCGAAATATCAGGAGGCCTTGCTGGCCAATTTACTGTATGATTTAGGCCAATAACGTTTCCTTTATAACTATTGTCTAAATATTCCCGAACAGCCAGGGTACTATGTGCCGGGCAGCCATCCATTTGGTACCAAACTTCCTGATTTTCCCTAGCGGCATCATGTAAAGCAGGTAAAATATGATTTTCGAGTAGTTCCAAATAATATTCTGCATTTAAATTTCGCGTAAGAAATAATGGCCCGATAATATTGTGTCCGAATATCCCTGCCCAAACATTTACTTTCTGTGGATATTCCGTCCTTGTTTCGACAAACCTGTGTTAGTTTTCTTGGTTCCAATATCGATAATTTTGAACATTGGGTTCATTATTTAAGGTAAACGTGCATTCGTCAGAGAAACATGTTTTTTAAAAATTCCCTATCCGTGTTTGCTCTTTCCATCATATCAAAACAAAACCCCTGCCGCCGTATTTCGTCCCCATCTCGTAGCTCTTGGTGCTTTTCATATTTGAAGAGATAATATTTATGTCGTTTCAAAATTCGAAACGCTGTAGTGTGATCTATTTCATCCTCAAGTTTCCTTGTGCTGATCTTTCCATCGTTCTCTTCCACGCACAATAAAACTTCCAAGTCGATATCATTTCTTGCATCTTCTCTTTGTTCCTGCCTTACTTCACATCTGCAGTTATTTATTAGGGTACCTTTGGTCTCAAATCTCTGGATATTCCTTGCGATTGTAGATTTTCCAGGTATCGGTCTATTCGGATACAAAGCAGCAAACATGTCCGACACCTTTTGATAACTATTTCCTTGATAATACCATTTAATCATCAATACTTTTTCTTCGGTAGTGTAATTCATGGCTAATATTTTTGATGTAGGTATGAGTTTTTAATAATAATAATAATAAAGCACTAAATAGATAAATTTCTGAAATGACAACTTCATTTGACAGTTATATTTTACCTTGACTGGTGCTCATAAGTAAATACAGGGCCATAAGGAAGGAGAAATATTTCAAAAAGAAATCGGCGATAACTCGTAAACGGGCTAATCAAAAATATCTAAAGTTATTCTTTTAAATGTGGGTTTTAGTGCTCTTCAATAAACCTAAATAGAATTATTCTCTAAAATAATTAGGGAAGCCAATAATTGACCCCATTAAAATTTACATGGGATTTCCTATGTCCCGCTCGACGATGCAACACCCGGTATAGTGCGTGATTACAAAAGGAAGGCGACCGCACATTGAGACGCAGGTGACACAGGCGACGCAGGGCAGAGCAGTGCAGGTGTCTGTATTCGGTACAAATGTATAGACCCGCGCGAATTGGAACGCAGAGTAGGGTAGCACAGAAATGTGTTTGCGTAAACCTGCATAGAGCAGTCTCCCTGGCACAGTTTCCTGCGCCACGTGCATGTAATTTTTGGTTAGCTATACTTTTTTGTTGTAGTAATTTTCGAAATGGATGAACAATTAATTAAATTGGGCTCCGAAAATTCAGACTATAGCGCGTTGTCACGATTCTCCGTGACTTTGTCTCCTTTTCATATAATTGCTTTTCCAAAATGATGTTTTCCTTTTTGACATGCTGTATAATAGAACTGTTTCTTTAAATTCTGCGTCCGACTCTGACCCGGAACTGTTTGAAAACAACGCCATGATCAAAATGGCCTATGGCCAAATAATAATAATAATATTAAATAAACTCGCACCTCGCGCGCCGAAATTCTATATAAACTGCCCAAGACTGCTTTCCAATATGCTCTCACACTGCGTAACACGTATTTTTCCTGAACTGTTTTAACCTGCCTGACGCAGGTTACACAGGTGATGTAGGGCAGTCACCTGTGTAACCTGCGTCTCAATGTGCGGCCGGCTTGACTGTTGGTACCAACAAATTCATGTGATTTTCAGTAAATTCATCTGCTCCTTCACCTTTGCTCTGATTTAGCCACTCTTAAACAGTTGTTTCTTGCGTACAGAAGGTCATTAGCTCGTCTTTAGAAATTTAAACTGCGGGCCATCATTTTTCAACCATGGAATCGGGGACCACATTATAAATAACTTGACATCCTTTCATAGATTTTAATATACAGAAGAATTGACATATTTTAGACTGGAAACATGTTTTACTTTAATTTAACCTGATTTTCTCACATTTTTACACTATTTTTTGCCCCAAAACAAATTACCTGATATTTGCCGAAACCTCCTCTCTTCTCTACGTGAGATTTATATAGTGAGATTCGGCTTGACCCCCCTGTATTTCTCACGTAATTAATGGATGCCCCCTAAGCATAAGTAGAATAAATGGTAATAAATAAATAAAACTACCTGTCCTTTCAAATTTTCTTTAAGCGTGCATGTGAAACCTATAGTTGATAATAATGCTTTTAGATCATTTCCATCTTTTTTGGCTCCTTTTCTTTCTTGTTCTTTTTCCATAAATTTAATATTATTTATAATTAAAGCTTTGCCTACAAATATAAAAAATATATTAATACACCGATTTTAATATTGCAATACAAAAGTACTTAGTACTTTTGTATTACAATATTAAAAAATATACTACCTTATACAGAGTATCTAAAAAAATATTTTAAATAATTAGTAGCTTTAAACGGCAATAACTTGTTTAATTTAAAAACTCCCTATATATTTTACGAAAATCAGATCAAATCAGTACAATTTAATTGTCTATCAAATTATTGTATTATACCATTTTTACCTATCTCTTCATGTTTTTGTAGAAAATAAATTTTCTTTTAATTTAGACCTCATTTATCAATATACAATATTGACATTTTAGATTATTTTTAAAGAGGTAACAAATTTTCAAAGAGTACAGAGTACAGAAATTAATATTGTCTATATAGTTTGACTATTTCACTAAAAAATAAAAATTTCTTCTAATAGTAATTAATCAAATAAAAATACCGTATGATCGAGAAAAACGGCGTCAGCGATGGCTATGGAATGAAGATCGCTGTCATTTTATATGTAAATTTATATGGGAAATGTCATTGATGTTCATTTCCCAGCCAACTGGACTCGTTTTTTTTCGATCATATGGTACAAGCATTCGAAATACATTAACATTAATTGACTGTTTGCGTTGATTAATAATAATTGCTCCAAATACTAAAAAACTGAATTTCGTATGTGTATTAGACAGTGTGGTAAAAGTAACACCTTTTAAATTTTATTTCATTTTTTGACTAATGTTAAAATTAAAAGATAAAAAAGCTGTTTAAATATTTTTTGTTAAAGAGGACCAACTAATATGATCCCAGTATTCAAACTACATTAATTGACCGCTTACGTTGATTAATAATAGTTGCTCTAAATATTAAAAACTGAATTTTGTATGTGTATTAGACAGTGTGGTAAAAAGAACACCTTATAAATTTGATTTCATTTTTTGAATAATGCTAATTTATAACAAAAGGGACATTCGCAATTCACATTCATAACTTATTATTATATTGATTTCTGATTCAAATCCACTTTTTTATTTAGAATAATTTATTAACTAACACAATTAAATATGTAATTAATGAATATTTGGGCGGGAATAATGGTAGTATGTTTAATTGGCATACTCTTTTACAAATATTTAATTAGTTTTCTTGTTGTAGTTACCAACAAATAGGCTACCAATATTATCGTTTTTAGCACTTGTACATTTTTTATATTTGTTGCCTTAATAAAATATGTAAAATGTCAATATTCCAAGGGTATATTGATAAATGTGGTCTAAATGATAAGAAAATGCATTTTCAACGAAAAATTGAAGAGATGGTGGTTAATGAAAAATGGTACAATACAATTTGTAATAGACAATTAAATTGTGATCTGATTCACGTAAAATATACAGGGTGTTCCATTTAAATTAAGCAAGTTATTGTCGTTTAAAGCTAGAAATTATTTAATATAAATTTTTAGACACTCTATATAAGGTAGTGTAATTTTTAAAATCTCAAGAATCTAGTAAACAGAAAAACTTCAGTACAATATTTGGTTTTAAAAACTTAAATACGCCTAGAGGAATGTAGCATTAAAGTTGTTACTGCATTTTCACAATATCGTAAATTATTAATTAAAGTGCGGTAAACCTTAATAAAATTTACCTTTATTTCAAGCGTAGAAACTAAAAATGTAATAATATAAAGGGTATTTTATACAGTACTCCGTATTGTATGGGGAAAGGTATGGGGTGAATAACCCTGTATAATTATATTGAACTTAAAATACATTAAAATTTTGAAAAAAAAAACATGAAAAACAGTGTACGGAAAATTAAATCACGGATATTCTATTTTATCTATTCTTAAATGTCTATTCTAAGAAGAAATCTTTGCTGACCTTTAAGTTTTGGTCCCTGAATAGAATATGTTGGGATCTCAGACAAAGTACTTGTTTTCTGAGCAGGAAAAGTATATGACGGTCGATGTGTAGGATTGGATATGCTTCCTGAATTATAATCTGCAGTAGTGTAAGAGGGATTAAAAGCAGTTCTAGGCGAAACTGGTGTATTTCTTCTAGAATTATTGTATGAAGTATTGTATCCGTATGAAGAACCAGGGAATCTGCCAATTGAGTCATGAGAACTCTGACCCTTAAGTTCTGTACCTAGTGTGAATATAGAATATGTATTTGTGTTTGGTAATTTTATAAAATAATTTTATTTTAATTGATGGGTAAGGGGGAAAACCAAAGATGTTAATTTTATCGGAATTTTTAAGTAATCAACTTAATCTGGAGAAAATACCAAGACCCAAACACATGCTAAATAGTAGTTGAATATAACAAACGATGTCCAAATAATAACGCATACAGTAATAGCTTTTTGTAGGTACCATTAACATGATATTTAGCAACATTAAATTAGTTTTCTCTGTAAAAGTCAGTTTTGTCGTTTTGTCACATCGTCTGTTTTTCTCCTTACCCATCAATTATTGTATAATAATCCCTAAGCGCAAGTAATGTATTATATGATAAAATATATAACCAGTATTAACCTTTTGGATTCACAGCTGATGTAGACTCAAACAACCGTTGCAGGCTATTTACATTTTTTGACGGTTCCGAATTTGTTTTTTTTCCTAGAATTTAATTGATGTAGGTATATATTATAAGAAATTGGTCTACTTATATCTACATACAAGGTCTGGTCACTTCATCTGTGTGGTCTGTATTTTAATGCATGTGACAAAGATAAATATAAATGACCGGTTGACAGACAGAGAGACAAAATAAAAAGCAGCATACAGTGTTGCCGGTTTTTACGCTTGTAGGAAAATGTGTGTAGAAAAAAATTAACTATTTTAAAAACTTTCATGTATACTACTGAAATGAAGATAATATATCTAAGCTAAATATAATCTATTACAGATTACATAATTGTACTAAAATGAGTTATTAATTGTGAGAAATAAAGTTCTAACCCTAGATGCAACATTTTTCCTAAACGCCTACTTGTATGGTTTGAAATTTTGATGCAAAGTCCGGCAATACCGCATAGAAGAAATGTATCAACCCAACTTTTATCTCTTTTTAATACATTTGATTTGGTTTGGTTTGGTTTGGTCTTACACGTTAAAATCCAGACCACGCTGTTTCGATGACTAGATCGGCTATGATGTAGATCAAAATACAAAATATATATCTACTTATTACTTGATGGAAATGTCGCGTTCAAGTTAGTAGTTGTCCATCTACTTTCTCCTGAGGCTGCATTATATCTACAAGAAATAATTAGTTATTGATTTTCATTCCAACATTAGTACATTTTTAGATACAAGATATTCAATTATAATATAATTAAATAATTGATTGCACTATTAGTCTCAGACTAATAGTGCATAATATAAAATAAGTCTTCATGTAAATAAAAAAAACTGTCTTAGAGATGTTTATAAGAGAATTTAACAAGTTAAGAGATATATCTGATAGTGTCAGAATTATCAAAAACATCCTAGTTAAGCTCTTCATAGGGCAGATTACTTTCTAAAAGTTCTGTGTCATATTTGTCCTGGTTTAGAAAGAGAAAAGGTATATTTATTGCTTCTACAGCTCTAGGTTCTTAAAAACCCTAGATGTATTGGCGGTATAAACTGAAATAGTTGTTAGATATTTTACTTTTTTTGCATTAGGGTACGTTTATGTTGGAGCTGCGATAAACGATAAAAGCAGTGAATTAGCGCTGCTCTTATCGATACTCAACTGCCAACCTTGTCTCGACGCGTTGCTCCAATATAAACACCTACATATAAATTAATATAATAATATTCTTTGCTTCGCTACTACCAGTACTTTGCTTTGCTCTTATCGTTTATCGCCGCTCCAACATAAACGCACCCTTACAGGACACCAAAATTCATGAACGCCAGGTAATTGAATATTTTTAGTCTGCCTCTGCCTTATTTACCAAATGGATGTATGCTCAATATCTAAATAGAAATTCTATCTATATTTTGTGTAGGTCAGATATTTTAAAATGTAACCATTGTATTTCCAGCGAAGGCACTTTTCGGGGCAAAACGTTTCATTATCATTATTATGAAAAATGCATTTTTTACTAGTAACTGCCTTATCCAATCAACTTTTAGAAGTAAAATTAGTTCTGTTAATTACTCTACGCCGTAAGAAATATACTACCAAAATACCAGAGTGATTAACATGTGGTTAAGTCTCATTTGTACCACTCTGGCTTTAGGATGTAACTCGTTGTCTCTTTACGGTTACAATTTTGAGTGAGATATATGATGTTTTTATAGACTAACAGTTGGTGAGTAGATAGAAAACTACATCAAGAATCGTAATATATTGAAATTAGAAAATCGAAAAAAATTGACTTAGACCACTCTGGTTTTCAATGGGTCATATGTAATTAAATATTGTCAGGGACTGCGCCATCTCTCGATAAATCAGTTCTAACTAATAATAACTAAGATATACTATTTCATAAAAATTAGGTAAGGATTCGAATTGGATAAGACGTCAGTAGTAATATTATACTTGTGTAAAAAGCCTATGAAAAATTGCTGGATTTGCAACAATAATGACAATAAAGAGCAAACATAAGTGGATAAGACGGATTTTACTGCAGTAACGTATATAATTTGTAGTAAATTTTATATAGGAATAGGAGACTTTTGCTGCAGGTTGGGACTATGTTTATGTAGATTTCAGGGTCCACTATTAATATATATGTAATTAGGCAATTTAAAAAAAAACGGTATTAGCGGGTTTTGCAACTTGACGTCTCATTTTTATCTTGTGCATGTTGCTATTGAAAAACGATTGGAGTGAAAATCTAAAATAGGAAACCTGATTTTTTCAATACAATAGGACTTTTTGAATAGGAACTATTGTTAATCCAAGCGGACTATAGTCTGACCAACGAGGATACATGGCAGTGACAGTTGTGGCTATCATTTTAATGCACACGTAAATTAAATTTTCTGTCATTTAGGGATGTCTCCTGTCCAAATCTACCCTGACTCGTTGGACAGCCTTTACTCTTAGTTACGCTATTTAAGATGACAATGCTATTTTTTATTTTACCTGATTTCTTCTCTACTGTGGAATTCTCTACTGACAACGACAGACGTATGGTATGTAGTTTGACCACTTTGGTATGTAGTTTTACCTGTGGTTTTACTAAAAAGAAATAAAAATGTTAATAAATGATAAACGAACAATTCTTGAATTATTATTCCAGTAATTCAAGTAAATAAATGGCCATAATAAGCAGATTAGAACAAATCAATGGATAAGGATTCAAGCCAAACCATTTAAAATAAAAATATTTATTCAAATATAATATACGTACTTAATAATAAAAAGCAGTACTGGTTAGAAGTAACAAAAAATACTTGTATAAAAATGTATTCATTCAATTCAAAACTAATGTTGTATTTTTACAACAGTGACATATTCTCGGGAAGCGGTCTGTTCTAAATCAAACTTAATTTATTCTAAAGCTCTATATTTCGATATGGTTTATATCTTCCTCAGGAGCGTAAAGAATTAAGAGTTATAAAGGTATATACACAAAATATATCAAGAGAATTACAAAACAAACATGAAAAATCAATTTGACACGTACTAGTACGAGAGCTAGCAACGTCTGGAAAACGTTCCGTTCACTACTGCGCATTGAAAGAAGTTTCTATATATTTTTATTTAGTCCTTTTAAATACTAGTACTGAATATAAATCGAACAAGTCTCCATAGCGCTGCGCGAAAACGTTCAACCTGGCTGAACTGAAGAATTTACCGCGTGCGTCTCAAAAGTGGCTCACCACTATAACTTTTTTATTTTTTCAATTAAAAAAACGAGATTTGGTATGTTAGTATATGACATAAATTAGGATTGATTGACGTATTCAATTGTTTTCGGTCACTTCCTGTTTCACCGGAAATGACTACAACTTTTGATTTTTAAATGGCACCCTCGCACAGTGGTCATTTTATCCTTTGAATAAGAAGACTAAGGAAGGAGTATAATGCTCTCCATGTATTCATGCATGGTGGGCGGAAAAAGCGCCATAAAAGCACTCTAGGGTGGGGATCCTTGACAGTTCTGTTTGACGATTCATTTGACACACTTGAATTTGATTTGAAATTTTGTGGATTTGTCAGTCTTTACGGAGCTTATTTTATGTTATTTATTATTTATTCTAATACTGATAGTGTATAAAGGTAGTAAATCTAGATGGAAATTGTGGCAGAACTTAAATTAACAGTGACACTATCGCGATTTATCGAAAAAGACTCTAAAATAGTTGGTTGTGTAGCGTGCGGTAGATCTCGGAAAAAATTGTGTGAAATAATGGAACAACTTTTCGCTAGTAAGTGACTATATAATATACATACGTGTAGTAAACCGATCATTTATGAAATTCACTCAAATTAACTAAATTATATATTTTTCTTGCATTTTAGCTTTTATTTATTACTTGTAATTTAGATACGTTTTGATTTGACTTACCTGCTTCAGTAGCGTATCGGATGTTTGTGGTAATAAATACTTATTATAACTTTATAATAATAATTTTAAATACGTAGAATTATATATTTTTATAACAATTTTAATAACTACCAACATTTATTCACAACGTAAAATAAAACAACAAATTATTGAGTCTACCCCACGTCTACCCTACATCATAATTTTACATTTTTTAAATAAAATTAGAACGACACTGATAAACCGGAATTTAAGTCGGCCATATTTGAGGCCCATCGCGGTGTACCTAAGATTTTTGATATGCTCCTTCCTTAGTCTTCTTATTCAAAGATTTTATCCGTTCTAGGTGGACATAAATGTTCTTATTAAATTCCGACAAAGTTATTAGCATATTAATAGTAAGTATTAGTGAATTCAAATAGTGGCCAATTAAGCACAAATCTAACAGCATTATCAGAAAACAATAAAAAAATATCCCCAATATACAGGGTGTTTTTTAATATTACCACAAAATTCAAGGACGTGTTCCTTAGATGAAATGATAGAAAGTTCCTATGAACATAGGTCCGGAAATGCATCGTTTCTTAGATACAGGGTGTTGAAAGTAAAAATATCATATTTGTATATGATTGAAAAAAGAGTACGCTACTGCTTTTTTTAGAACATAAATTATTTTCATAATCTCTGACCAGTTTCTAACAAAAACGGCCTCTTGACATTTTTCTGTCCGACGAACGGTTTTTGCGTGAGAAAATAAAATAAAATTATCCACATTCCTAAAGATGCATAGGACATGTATATAGATAGGGTTATTTTATTTTTTACGCAAAAACCTTTTGTCGAACAGAAAATTGTCGAGAGGCCGTTTTTGTTAGAAACTAGTCGGAGATTATGAATATAATTTTTATTCTAGAAAAAGCAAAGGTGTACCGTTTTTTTGATCGAAAACAAATATGCCAGCTTTCCTATTTTTCACTAATTTTCTACGAAAATGTTCAAATTTTATTTAGCACCGATAACTCCTCTTTCTCAGATAGATGATCTACACCAATAACCTCAAGTAGCCAATTAAAAAGTGCATATACCTTTGGATTTTTTCGGGTTCTTGGCACCAAACTTCAAAAAGTGTTCTACGGGTGACCGAACATGTCGCTGAGAATAAAAAAATATTGATAAAACTTGCAAATATATATGCAAAACAAGGATATATCACAATTAATATAAAAGCCTAAGTATATTTATAAAGCCAGAATCAAAACAGAAATCCGCGGGAATCGATTTATATAGCTTTTTGAATTTGAAAGAAGAATAAAAATAAATATTTTTGCACGGGCCACGAAACAATTATCTATATTATTAAAACCTTTCAAGTTTGAATGTGTTATATTTTTAATTAGTACTACATACCTTGATCTACACCTTCCCTGTTTTAAAAATTTTGAAATCTTTTGAACTAGCGAACACGAACATACGAACTCGCTAACGAACAGCGAAGTCAATAAAATTCACTTTATTACTGCGCGGATTTGCAAAGCAGTCCATACCTGTTTTAAATTGCTCGATACAATATTTTTTTATCAAACATCAACTAATATAGCATTTCTGTTTGTGCATATTTTCTTATAGTATGAGTTCTTATCTTTACAATATACATAAACAAATGTAAATTAGTACACCTAAGGAACCGGAATTTTTATCCACCTAGATTTCAAAAAATGACTATTGTGCCCCGGTATTTTTTTTTAGTTTATTCGATAGAAAATAACACTCTGAATAGAATGACATATCATATGTCAAATTTTGACATTTTCTCATATGGTTTATTTGAAATTGTAACATGCGGTTCATAAAGACAGTTTGATTCGACATACCAAATGTGGTACCAAATTATGGGTAAAAAAATGCTTTTTCCAATTATGCTAATGAGCCACTCTGGTTCGATGATATGTCGCACTATTCAGAGTGCCATTTTCTCTCGAATAAATTAAAAAAATACCGAGGTGCCATTTAAAAATCAAAAGTTGTAGTCATTTTCGGTAAAACAAGAAGTGAACAAAAACAATTGAATATGTCAATCAATCTTATAATTTATGTCATATACTAACATACTTAATCTCCTTTTTTATCTCAAAATATAAAAAAGGCATGGTACAAAGAAAACAAGGTATGATCGATAGCGGCTCCAATTTCGTTAAGTTTGCGCATACCACCTGTGACGTCATACGCCATACAAAAAAATATTCATATTGTCCAATTGCCACTAATTAAAAAAGACCTAAAATAGGGAAGAATTAGGACATAACCCCAAAAGTTATGTCAAATCATCGAACTTGACATTTGAAAAATTATTTTCACATTTATTATGTCATCTGTTTGACAATTTGAAATTGGCGCGCGGAGCTTGCCGACCAATGGTGCCGTTTATCACCTGTGACGTAGTGACCAACCTGCGCAATATCATACCTTGTATTCTTTGTATCATGTAAAAAAGGTATAAGTTATTTCAGCCACTTTTGAGACGCACCCGGTGCGTGAGCCCGTGAACCACTTTTGAGACGCACCCGCTATAACAAAAAGTGAGGATTAGTTTAAAACGTTTTAATAATTTTGCGAATAAATCTAAAGAATAAGT
Organism: Sitophilus oryzae; assembly: GCF_002938485.1. Lineage (NCBI taxonomy): Eukaryota > Metazoa > Arthropoda > Insecta > Coleoptera > Curculionidae > Sitophilus > Sitophilus oryzae. Next base: position 346,933 of record NW_022146870.1, on the reverse strand, counting down.
ATTGTACATATATTGTTCTGATGCAACTGAAAATAATTATTGTAAAACACAAAATTAATGAACAAATATTTATTTATTATCTATGTAAAAACTATTTATTAACAAATAAAATTGTTCAGAAAATTTAATCTAAAATGCAGTGGTGGCTTGTGAGTTTTTGTTTGAGGGGTGAGCATAACCTCCACAAGAAAAAATAATTATTAAAAAAATTGTGTGTGTACACTGGCTTGATTTGGAAATGAACATGCACATTCCCACAGAGACATTCCCCATATAATTTTACATATAAAATGACAGCGATTTTCATTTCATAGCCATCGCTGACGCTGTTTTTTTTTCAATCATACGGTATTTTACCTACGTTTATACTATACATCTCCATTGAGTACTTATATGCCGAAATTAAGTAAATATACATATATCTGAGGAATCGTCCCTCAAATTTTATTATATTTATAGCCATCCTGTATCGAGCTACGATCTTAAAATATATGGCAATTTAGTTATCTTCTAAAGAATTATTTATTTAACTTACCTGATGGAACCTGTTTTTTTATCCGTCATATTAAACACTCACAGAGAATAAATTTTTAAAACTTAGTTATAACAGATGGAAATTGTTAAAAATAATTAAAAAGAAATCTATTAACGTCAAATCGTATTTTCTTTGTTAACGTTTTCCACGAATACCTTACAATAGACTACATGATGACTGTATCGGCTTTGTAACCAATGATATCTTATCAAAGTGTTCGTTAGTTGGTTAAGATAGGTGATGGATAGGTGATACGATCGGATATTGCCTTGATATTGCCATAAATATTATAAGTATATTATTAATAGGTATAACTAGAAACAATATTTCATGATATATTAAAAATTTATTTTGTTATTTACAGCTAAAATTTGACAGGGTAAAACTATTTTGTATAATAAATAATAAATTTACGATAATAAAGATGAACTTTAATTAAAACTATTTTTTGTTGGTATTTAAATTTTTCCTCTCTTCGTAATAATTGCAAAAGGCGGGAAAGTGTCAGATGATTACGGCTAACTTCATAACAGTCGCATATGTAAATTTCAGACAAGGAAAGAGAGGTAAATTTTAAGTTAACGTGTCCTTTTGCTGCCAGGGCTAATCTAGACAGGGCCTACTTTGTTTACGTGGAATCCGAACTGCGGTCCTCGGCTATGGACATGGAACCGGTGTGGGCTTTGAATAAGAAGACTTTAGGTACACCGCGATGGGCCTCAAATATGGCCGACTTAAATTCCGGTTTATCAGTGTCGTTCTAATTTTATTTAAAAAATATAAAACTATGATGTAGGGTAGACGTGGGATAGACTCAATAATTCTTTGTTTTATTTTACGTTATGAATAAATGTTGGTAGTTATTAAAATTGTTATAAAAATACCCATAATTCTAATAAAATAGATAAGTTATAATAAGTATTTATTAACACAAACATTCGATACGCTACTGAAGCAGGTAAGTCAAATTAACGTATCTAAATTCTTTGACATCTAATCTTTGACAAGTAATAAATAAAAGCTAAAATGCAAGAAAAATATATAATTTAGTTAATTTAAGTGAATTTCATAAATGATCGGTTTACTACACGTATGTATATTATATAGTCACTTACTAGCGAAAAGTTGTTCCATTATTTCACTCAATTTTTGCCGAGATCTACCGCACGCTACACAACCAACTATTTTAGAGTCTTTTTCGATAAATCGCGATAGTGTCACTGTTAATTTAAGTTCTGCCACAATTTCCATCTAGATTTACTACCTTTATACAACTATCAGTAGTAGAATAAATAATAAATAACATAAAATAAGCTCCGTAAAGACTGACAAATCCACAAAATTTCAAATCAAATTCAAATGTGTCAAATGAATCGTCAAACAGAACTGTCAAGGATCCCCACCCCATACCCCACCCTAGAGAGCTTTTATGGTGGCTTTTCCGCCCACCATGCATAAATACATGGATAGCATTATGCCAGAGTACTCTGATTATGCTCCTTCCTTAGTCTTCTTATTCAAAGGGTGTGGGCCGTTGCCAGGGATTGGGATTGATCTTAGGGATCTTATAGATTGATGCTGCAGGCTGCAAGTAATCTCCGATCCTTTCATCACTATTTATTTTAAGATCCATAAAAAGCATTTAAATTTAAGTTTGTTGATATCACAGAAGTAGAAATTCTTTTTAGTCCTAATATGTTTCCATCTTAATTTCCATAATAATACCCATAATCAAGGATAATACTATTACTTTTAAAAGTCTTGTTAAAAATTTATTCTGTTATTTAAATTTCCCGCTTTTAGAACAATAAAACGCGGGAAAGTTGCTTATATAGAAAATATTGCTAACTTCATAACTGTCGCCGTCTCGCGGTTTAACATGAATGGATGAATGCATTTGCATGATAAAGGCATGATTAAAATTTAAAGAAAATTTGGTGATAATGTTTAGTTTTGTTCGGTAATGATTTATACAAAACTTGCCGTTGATTTTCTCAGAATACGTAGTAGCTAAAACAACAGCATTGCAGGTAGCTTAAACTGTTTAATTCACAATGTTTTAATGTAACTATACTATCGAATTTAATAGTAATAATATCATTGCATTAATCATGATGTATTTATCTATTAAACTATTTTATTTTCATTTTAATATACCTTTTCAATTATTGTTGTCCATATCAAGATAACTAGTAATAGTAATTTTCAAATACAAAATAGGCATTATTTATTAACCTCACATAACAAAACTTTTAGGTATTGATTATGGAATACATAAGAAAAACTCGAGCTTCTCCACGAAATGAACAGGAAATTCGAACATCTGTAAGCGAGAATGCCGTGACTTCTTCTAATTTAAATCCCACAGTAAATATAGTTCCTGTTGATCAAGAAAGCCCCAAAGATTTACCAGTAAAATCACAGTTGTTATTAGATAACAAGGCTGAAAATGTGTCTGATATTTATTTATATCCTCAGTGTGATTCTAGTGACTACATATTTAGGTCTTATAATCAGAATGAAGATAGTGATGAGCTGAATCACAAATGTTACGGTTGTAGAAAGAAGAAGTATTTTAATACTCTCAACGAAAGCTTTGCACTGCCTGATGAATCCATATTTTCAAACAGTACAGTATATCTAACAGAAAGAACTGAAATAGATCTAGATACCAATTTAACTAGTGTTGGTGACATATGTGTTCTGGATTTAGATCTAATTAATCAGCCCTGGTTGGTGGAATATCCAGAAGTTATAACACCATATTGGGATGTAGAAAGTTTGTTTCCATTTGAGGAATTCCGAAAAAAAGGAGAATTAGAAAGTTGTAGTTTTTCTTTTGAAGACAACTTTTCTTTTGAAGCTAATGACAATGCTAAAATGAGCACTTCAACACCTTTAAAAAAACAACAAATAGGTGAATCTGGTATTAAATCTATTAACAGTTCTAATGGTGGTGAGGAAATAGATTTCTTAATGTTGAAGGAGAGGGTAGTTAAGGCATTAGAGGAAGTTGTCAGAGAAAATAAACAGATAGGGAACATTGATATGAAGATACAGCTTTTACCAGAGACATCTAACTGTAGAGGAAGTAAAAAAAAAGAAAAAAGTCCTTTGAAAAGTGATATAATTGAGGTTAAAATTTCACCCAATAATGTTGAGTGTACAAGTATTGTTAATAAGGAATTAAATGCAAGGAATGACACACAATTAGTTAACAATGGTTTATTAAAATTAAATGGGACCCGCAAAAATATGCTCAAAAGAAAAATCAGCAAGGTCAATGGAAGAAAAAATTCACAAGGTGACACCAAAAAACAAAAATTAAATAACTCAGGGGGTCTATTTTTAACATCACGGCGTAGTCTAAGATCCAACTTATTACAAGACACACCGATAACAAGTGATTTATCTTCCAAACAAGGTCTGAATAGAAATATCAATAAACTTCAACGTTTAGCAAGCGTTAAAAAGACTGTACAGAAAAGCAAACTGCCAATAGCAAATAAAGTAAATTCCTCAACATCTAAAAAAAAGTCTGACTTGACAGTTTCGGAACATATTCGGTCAGGTACAAAATCTGGTCTTGACAAATCTAGCATTCCAAAAGAGAGGTAGGTATTTAAAAGTTATTTACTGAGTGATCAAATGTTTCCAAAAAACTTTATTGGGTTTCTGGTTTGAGATTATTATGCCAATTTTTTTAATAAAATTATGATTTTTTTTTAAAATTAAATGGCAAATTCATGGATCAAAAAAATTGATAGTTATAGCATTTCATATAAATATAAAATACCTATAATAAGACTAGAGTTGACAAGAGCATGAAAATATTTTTGAATAACTGTGTATATTGACAGAAATATTTTTACAATGTTCATTACAATACATTTCCCTTGACATTTAATATTTTTACTATATTTTATATATAACAGGTGCATCTCAAAAGTGGCTCACCCCTAGCTAACTTTTTTATTTTTTCAGATAAACAAACGAGATTTGTTATGTTAGTGTATGACATAAATTAGGATTGATTGATGTATTCAATTATTTTCGTCCACTTGTTTCCACCTGTTGACCACCTGTTTCACTGGAAATGACTACAACTTTTGATTTTTAAATGGCACCCTCAGTATTTTTTTACTTTATTCAATAGAAAATGACACTCTGAATATGACATATCATAATTGCTGTCCTCCTTTCACGCAGTTGAGCAGCTCTGAACTGTTCAAGAACGCGATACACTCACTCCATTCAATTGAATCATAAAGTTCCAGAACTGTTCCGCGCCATATGGAGGCACCAGGCTATCGCGCACCGCTCCTTTCAGAACCGTTCTCGAGTAGCCCCAGGGCGTAAAGCCCGGAACTCGAAGTTCGCGAATGGAGGACAGCAAATATGTCAACTTTTGACGTTTTCGCTTAAAACAAAATTGTATTTGCCATGGCTGTGTCAAAAACACTAATTTGTAATCAAGGAGTCTTGGAAAATTAGATTTGATCATCTAATGTATTTAGTGTTTTGTCCTGGCAGGTGAAAAGATGCCCATATCGTATTTTTAATCATATCTCAATTTTTTCAAATGGAAGTAGGGTGGCTCGTTAGCATGTTTAGAAAAAGCATTTTTTATGAATAATTTTGTACCACACAGTTTGTATTTTGAGTCAAATTGTCGTTATGAATCGCATGTTGCCATTTCAAATAAACCATATTCGAAAATGTCAAAAGTTGACATATGATATATCATTCTATTTAAAGTGTCATTTTCTATCGAATAAAATAACAAAATACCGAGGGTGCCATTTAAAAATCAAAAGTTGTAATCATTTCCGGTGAACAATTGAGTGCCTTAACAATTAAGTGACCGAAAACAATTGAATACGATAATCAATCTTAATTTATGCCATATGTACTAACATACCAAACTCGATTTTTTATCTGAAAAAATAAAAACGTTATAGGTGTGAGCCACTTTTGAGACGCACCCGGTATAGTATGCGGAATTGTAGTTTATCAGTACTAAATGGCAAATTCATTAAGCTAAAAAATTATGTAGCATTCAATACAATAATACACAACTAGAGTTTCAAAATATATTTGAATCATCCTGCGTATCGAAAAAGATATGTGTATAATGTGTGCTATACAGTTACCTACATACAGGGTGGTCATTTAGTGCGAGGAAGTCCAATATCGTCGATTTATAAAGGGGCATATTCTAAAAATATTTTGTTGTATATAGGGTGTCACAAAAAGTTATGATAAAGTTATAAGTTTTTTTTAAATTGCATCCTCTATTTTTCTGAACATAATTGGATTTAGCGGATTTAGCATAAAATTCTGCATATAGTATACTATTTTTATTTGAGGCACTATGCAATGTTACCATTCTATTTCTTATTTACTAAAACTTTGGTTAAAAACACTAGATATATCCAAAAAGTGGTTAAAAACTGGAGTCAATTGAACTTTGTTAACACTTAGCTATATTTTCCTAAACACCAAGGGTAACAGACCGCGAAGGAAAATTTACATCATATTATACAGGGTAATTTTTATGGTGTCGCCAACATCGCAATATTTAAAATTCAAATCTCATTTTTATAAATGCAACACCCTGTATATTATTTTGTTTAGATGCAGAATTAAAAAGTAAACATTTTTTGTATTTTAGTGTATTATGTAATATAATACAGTGAATATCTGCAAAACCACTAAAAATTAGGGACACTTTAAATACACAAAATATTCATTATTTTTTATTTAATTTTTTCTTGGCTTTAGGTCAGGTAAACAATGAGAAAAACGTTTTTTTTTTATAAATTACATTGATATTTCGACCTGGTAGGGTCTTTATCAAAATTTATTACTTGAAAGTAGATTTCGGCGCATTGTTTTAGTTCTTATTTTAATTTTTATTGTTTTCTTTTTACAATTTTATCATTTTGATTCTTAGTGAAGAAAATAATCTATATTGGTATAGGATTATTTTCTTCACTAAGAATGAAAGATTGGTATAAGATTACTTTCTTCACTAAGAATGAAAATGATAAAATTGTAAAAAGAAAACAATAAAAATTAAAATAAGAACTAAAACAATGCGCCGAAATCTACTTTCAAGTAATAAATTTTGAAACATCTATGTAATTTATAAAAAAAAAAACGTTTTTTCTCATTCTTTAATATATCATTTACTATGCTCTCTGGAACAGCATGCGACCCGTCTGGCTGCCGGTAAACGTTTCGTTCCCTACTGCGTATTGAAAGAAGATTCTATACTTTTATTAAACCGAGCGAGTCGCCATAGCTCAGCACGTAGAGGTTCCGCCTATCAAGCGAGGAGTCAGAGTTCGACACCGGGTCAGGGCAAACACTTTTTTACTTTATTTTCGTTTATATTCTTATAGTAAAGTATTAAATAATTCTGGCGATTAAAAAAACAAATATTTAATACTTTACCATCAGAATATTGTTGTATACCGAACGGCTCTAGCATGGCAAGCTGTACCTTGCTACTCCCAAGGCGTCAAACGCTATATACGGGAGTTATTATTATATACTATCAGAATATAATATATATATATATATATATATATATATATATATATATATATATATATATATATATATATATATATATATAAACGGGATTTGGTTTAAGTATTTAATACTCATTTCCAACTACAGCCTATTGCTGCCTTCCTGTTACCCTACGCCACACATCTCGATTTAGAGCGTCATCAGCTTCTAGGTTACGAGCTTCCATTGCTTCCGTAACCGTTCCGTTCCAGGATTTTCTAGGTCTACCTCTCTTTCTTCTGCCCTGGGGAGCCCATTGAAAAACTCTTTTTGGCCGCCTGTTCTCCGGCATACGCAGAACATGTCCAAACCATTTTAAGCTGGATTTTTCGATTCGATCTAGTACTGTTTCCTCCGATGCATTCATGATACGCCTGACCTCGATGTTTGTCTTTTTTTCCATCCTAGATATACCGTATGATCGAATAAAAACGGCGTCAGCGATGGCTATGAAATGACGATCGATGACATTTCCCATATAATTTTACATATAAAATGACAGCGATCTTCATTTCATAGACATCGCTGACGCCGTTTTTATTCTATCATACGGTACCTGCACTTCTTCTAAGGTAGTCCATTTCAACAACTTGGATTTTGCGCTTCGCGTCTGCACTCAGAGTCCATAGCTCTGAACCATAGCAAAGAACTGACTCCACCAATGTTCTTCCAAGTCTCTTTTTAGTTGTTGCAAACAAGTTTCGGTCCCATCAGAGGCTGTTAAGACATCCAATAACTTGTTTGCTCTTCTGAATTCGGGTTTGTATTTCTACTTTGCCCAAACCCTCGTTGTTGATAGTAGCACCCAGGTATTTAAATTTGTCTACTTGTTGAGTCTGGACGTTATCATTAATGAAGACTTCAAAACAAGCATTGGAATTGACAGCTAAGTATTCGGTCTTCTTTAGACTAACCTGAAGTCCCCATTTGTTGTATTCTTGATAAAGCCTCTTAGTCATGAACTCTAGATCGTATGAGTCCTGCGCAATCACGACCTGATCGTCTGCAAAGTTCAGGGTAAATAGTGTGTTGTCCCCAATGGGTATTCCCATACCTTGACATTTCGTCTTCCATTCCCTAAGGGCTACTTCGACGTAAGCGTTGAAGATCAGAGGAGATAAGCTGCATCCTTGTCGCAAACCTTTTGTGGTGTTAATTGGATTAGATAGCCTGTGTCCTATCTTAACGTACGATTCATTTTCTTTATATATCTCTTTTATTATCTTAAGCAAAGGTCTATCTACTTCTAAGTTATTCAATACTTCCCATATCTTGCTGCGGGGAATAGAGTCGTACGCTTTCTCCAAATCAATAAATGCTAGATGGACTTCTTGATCTACTGCTATCTTTTTTTCCATCACCTGCTGCAGGACAAAATGGTTATCTGTGCAAGATTTCCCCGGTGTGAATCCGCTTTGGTCTTCCGAGATTTTGTCACCAATACTGTCCTTGAGCCTACCCTGTAGCACCTTTCCAAAAAAATTTTTTCTTTCTTTTTTTTTTTGGATCAGAATATAAACGAAAATAAAATAAAAAAGTTTTTGCCCTGACCCGGGTCTCGAACTCGGACTCTGAATCCTCGGTTCGTAGTCGGAAACTCTACGCGCTGCGCTATAGAGACTTGTTCGATTTATATTCAATACTAGAATTTAACGGACTAAATAAAAAATATATATAGGATCTTCTTCCGATGCGCAGTAGTGAACGCAACGGGTATCGGCAGCCAGATGGGCCGCATGCTGTTCCAGAGAGCATAGTTAAAGATATATCAAAGAGACTAGTAAGTCTGCATCTAAACGAAAAATAATATACAGGGTGTTGCATTTAAAAAATTAGAGATATAGCATTTTAAATATTCCGATTTTGGTGGAGCCATAAAAAATACCCTGTGTATAAGATAATGTAAATTTTTCTTTGCGGGTTTATTCTGTTATTCTTGGTGTATAGGAAAATGTAGCTAATTATTGATAAGTTTATAATCACTCCTGTTTTTAACCACTTTTCGGATTTTTTAACCAAAGTTTTAGTAAAAGAGAAATAGAATGACAACACCACATAGTGCTTCAAATAAAAATAGTGTGCTATACGCAGAATTTTATAGTGAATCCAATTATCTAAAAAAACGGGTGGTGCAATTGAAAATAAAAAAACTTTATCATAACTTTTTTATGTAACACCCTGTATACAATAATACATTTTTAGGATATGCAGCATTATAAATCATGCAACATCTGTATAAAACTTTTTTTCATATCTTCGACAATAACGACGAGATTGGACTTCCTCGCACTAATGGGCCACCCTGTCAGGGGAATTTTAAATTAAAAGGGGTCTTTATTTTGGAGAAAATTTAGTCCAAACATAAGGAAATTTTGTTGATGTTTGACCATCAAAATTTTAAAAATAAAGTAGTTGTCTAAAAATCTGCTACAATATGGATATTATATTTTATTTATCCTTTATCTTTAATTTCCTTCTTCATTTGTGTAAAAATACCTAGCCAGTTTTACATAAAACGTTAAATGCTGAACGCTTATTTTGCTACTTTTTCGGACTAGTGAAATGGCCTCTTAAAAAAGATTTGAGGGAAAATTTCAAATCAAAAACCTGATAAAAAGCTTTTTGTAATCTTGAATTTATTTTGAAAATTGTAATTATATTAATGAACAGTTAATTTTAAATTGGTTCAGTTAGAGTATGAACATCTACGATCTGGACTGCGGTTTAATAATATTAATTTTAGGTTATCCAGGTCTCGTAGTTCAGAACCATTGATATCCAAACGAATTCTGAGATCTAATTCTCAAGAAAGGGACATTTCTTTAAACAAATCCGTGATAGATAACGGAAGTCAAAATAAGTCTAAAAGACGAAAATCGTTGGGAAACCTTAACAGTATCAAACCATTAGACCTATGTTGTAATGCACCAAGGTTAATAAGATCACAACCTGACAACACAGATATTACTAATGCAAAATTAAACCAGTCTGATGAAGATGAAATAGATGACCTAGATATTTCACCCCCGAAGTTAAAGTAGTATTTAAAACTTTAGTATTGGCAAAATTTATTAAAAATGTTTATTTTAGGCCACAGGTGGGTGCGGAATTTCAAATTGAAAATGACGATGAAAAAGTTAAAATGGATCTTTTGAAAGTTGTTTTGAATCCTTTGGAAATACATTATAATGGTGGGGGGTCAGTGTCATCAAATTCTATGACGTATCCGTCACAAACAGGTCTTGGTAGGTTTTCTGCAAAAGCAACCGTTTCGGATGACACTGATGATGCAGATATAAAACCTAAAATTGAATCTGATGTAAAGGATGTTAAAAATGGTAAGTTGGACTATAAATATTTTGTATTAACGGCAAAATATTACAGATATTTCTTATTAATGTTTGTTTCTCTTTTTCTCAATATTGAGTTTAATAACAAGTGTGGTCAGGGTTGGGTAACGACGCGTAGAAAATTGATTTTCTACGTGTATGTAGAAAATTGCGTAGAATATGTAGAATATTAAGTAGAATATGTATAAAATCCGAGAACAGGTACAAAATCAATTTTGTATATTTAAAGCCGTTTTTTTTTCACTTTTGAATTTTGTTCCTCGGTATTTTTTTAAATTCTATAAGCGTTAAAATTGTAATATGTATGCGCGCGCTATCTATTCTGTGACTGAAGATCAGAGAGAGTAATCGATCTGAATACTATTAGAATATTTTTTTTCTATTTAATTTGCACACCGTACAAAAAAGTCTGATTTTTATAAGTTTTTGTTGTTCCCTTTTTTAATCTTACCATAGAAAGCCTGTGGTTTCATAAACTATATACATATGATAATAATTATTGTAGTTTGTAGTTCTTACTTTCATTATGTTAGATGTTATCTTTTTTTGTTGTTCTATTTGAGTCTTACCAAAGTTTACTGTTGTTAATTATTCTGTGTACAAAGGACAGAAACCAATCAGAGTTGGTAGTCGTGCTCGCGCCTTTTAAAATAAATTCAAGTAAATCCCTTTTAGATAAATAATTTGTAAATAAGTTTGTAAATAGTTCTTTAAGTGTTTTGTCGTTATTATTTTGTTACTTAGTGTAAAATAAATTGTGTTTAAATAAATTAGGCTTTTTATCCACACCGAACCGACGAAAAACGTAACAATACTATATACTATCCATTTGTCAAATAATAAATAACAATTAGAGATATCGTTATTAGTTTATATACTAATAATTGTTGTGTAAAGTATTTGGGAAATAAATATTAACTGAAAGAACGGCTTACAATATACAAAACTAATCTTCTACGTCTGGACATGTAAAAAATGTAGAAAATTGGTGTAGAAAATACAGTAGAATATATAAAGTTTTCTGCCTACCCAACCCTGAGTGTGGTATAGTATCTATATTTTGTTTTGCTTTATGAATTAGTTAAAATGAATTTATCAAAGTTTAATTTATTGTTATTTTTCTATCTAAAATTCAATAAAGACATAGAAATATGTGTATAGTGTCCAGCAACGGAACATGATTATGACAGGCAACATTAAACAATTACAGTTAAGACAGTATAAAGCCCCGTTCTCAGAACTCTCTTTTGTCCAATGAGATTTTTACAAAATTCTGTCAATTTAATATTTAGTACAACCCTTAATGGTTCTTTGAAGTATCACCCAGTATCACAACGAAGTTCTGAGAACGAGGTTCAAAGCCTCGGAGTCAGAACTGCGTTGTCGGCATTTCAAAGAATGAGTGAGATTTGTACAAAATTCGAACAGCTGTTAAATTTAAATTTCGTACAACTCTCAGAGGGGGTTTATATATATCCGTCTTGTCTTAGACAAGGAAAGAGAGGGGACGCGTAATTGACATCTACCAGGAATCACTTTTCACAAACGGCGTTGGCGTGGAGCCTAGCGATTTGGCGATCACAGAATTTCTACTGGTATTACCCTCTCTTTCCTTGTCTAAGCGTCTTGCGCCGCCCGTAGTTCATTTTATGGAATTTTATTAAACGGTTTTATTTAGCTCGACCCGTACGGTATTTATTTATTTGTTTGTTTATTTGGGTCAAAATTAGAAATTGAAATTTAAGTACCTTCCTGTTGTCAGATTGATCTGAAATTTGGTACACACCTTTAGTTCCGATGACAATACAATATAGTAATATCAATAACATTGTAAATCTAAGATGGCCGCCGCGCCGGTAAAAAAAATGGCGGATTTCATATTTTTCCACAACCCCCTCAATATGGGTATCAAATGAAAGGGCTACACTTGTAGAATACTGTGATTATGACAAAATTTAAAATCCAGGATGGACGTCGTTACAAAATGGCGTATTAGGTGAGGGCATGAGTAGTCGTGTCCAGAACAGTTGTGTCCAAGATTGTGTGACGTTAGAAGGACAGATAAAAAAATAGGTGATTAAATGTACCTACGTAGTTAGCGGTAGCTTTACCACCCAAGTTAAGGTAATAGGTTAAAACGTGCTGAGGACTGTATGGCATTAGGGTGGCTAAAAATGTAATGTCGCAAGCGTTTTCCCCTCAAGATTGGGCGCCTCTTGTTGTATATTATAGCCTTGCCCTCTACTGGACCTCCTGGGGGTCGACCGTTAAAATGTCCATTACTCGTGGGAACAACATGGAAACAATAAATAAAAAAACAAACAAAAATAAAAACGAAACTGCTACACAACGAAAAAGAAGGAAGAAAAGTATAGAACGAAACGTGCAAAAGAAAGTGAAAATGAAATCTATAGTCGACTACAGAAACGAAGAGAACGGTTAGCAACAGAAACACCTGAGCAACATGATGCCAGGTTAATAGCACAACGTGAGAGACAAAGGCAGCTGGTAGAGTCAGAAACACCTGAGCGTCATGAGTCCAGGCTAGCATCACAACGTGACAGACAGAGAGTTGTTAGCGGCAGAAACACCTGAGCGTCATGAGTCTAGGCTGGCATCACAACGAAAGAGAGACAAAGAGAGTTGTTAGCGTCACAAACACCTGAGCGTCATGAGTCTAGGCTAGCATCAGAACGCGACAGACACAGAGAGTTGTTAGCGTCAGAAACACCTGAGCGTCAGATTGTAATAAATTATCAGGTAAAAACCATGTAATAATGATGCACTAAATGAATTAAATAGAATGAGGAATATTCGGTAGGCATTTCCGTTAAATACTAAAAACTAGAAAATAAAAAATCGGTAAAAAACTTTTAAGTTAAACGGTTTTATCTTATGTGCACTGAAAACTAGATAATAATAATAACAATTAGGTATTTTGAACTTCTAGTTCAGAAATATTTTAGTACTAGGCAGAATAGCTTTTAGGCATATTAGACTAAAATAAAAACGTGGGGAATAGATACCCATTAACTATTGCTGTAATACTTTCTTCTATACTAAGTGTGGATTGCATCGACTTACTATAATCGTAACTGGAGATTTTGACAATCAATAACCAGCCGTGGCGGCTTCACCAGCGAACGCCGAGCTCATGATCTACCAAAGTATAAAGATATGCTTTGCCATAGGTAGAATTTCAGAGGGGCCCCACGTTTTTATTTTAGTCTAATATGCCTAAAAGCTATATTCTGCCTAGTACTAAAATATTTCTGAACTAGAAGTTCAAAATACCTAATTGTTATAATTATTTTCTAGTTTTCAGTGCACATAAGATAAAACCGTTTAACTTAAAAGTTTTTTTACCGATTTTTTATTGGTTTATTTCAAAAATGAAATGTAATACTACAACAAGATTGCTGCAACGGAACGAAGGACGACCCATAACGGATGCATATAAACCCACCTTTATTCGTTTCTCAGAACTACGTTGTGTCGTTGGCTGTATCCGCGCTAGAACATATTTCTGAGAAAGCGGATAATTCAGTAAATTACAAAAAATTGGGTGTGCACTATGTGCGCATATTTGAAGTGAAACTTCTTCTTACTTCCATCTGTCTGTCCCGTTTGAGGACTCCATTCGGCTACCTCTATCCACGTGCCGGGTTTGGTTCCAATCCACCAATAATTAAGAAAAATCCTGATGATTTCGTCCACCAAGAGGCATCGGTTCGAAACGTCGAGGGCGTCATCCTGTAGCCCGTCCCCAATTATGCCGAAATCAATCCACATTTTTTGTTAATGTCAAATCGTTAGTCCCACTCTGATGAAGATGTAAACGAAGCGTCGTATCCAACTTTCCAGGCTCCTCCAGCCCTCCAAATTTGGTCGCAATCGGACGACATCAACATTTGATGTTTCTTAAATACTATTTTTTAAGCGAGATTGTCAAAAGTTGACATATGATATTTTATTCTATCATTTCCGGTGAAACAGGAAGTGACCGAAAATAATTGAGTACGTCAATCAATCCTAATTTATGTCATATACTAATATACCAAATCTCGTTTTTTATCTGAAAAAAATAAAGTTATAGGAGTGAGTCTCTTTTGAGACGCACCCGGTATACAAAAAGAAAGGCAACATAGATTAATAAAAGGTGCATCAATCTCTGAGTATTACACAAAAAAAGTGTTCAGAATTTTATGTAGAATTTAGAAGCATTAAAATACCGGGTGCGTCTCAAAAGTGGCTCACTTCTGTAAGTTTTTAATTTTTTCAGATAAAAAAACGAGATTTGTACAGTGTGTCCCATTTTGGTTGAAATCATAGCCACTTTTTCGTCAAACGGAAGATGCTGCAAACAAAATTTTCATAGCTCCTCTTTTCATTTCTGAGCTACAGGGTCTTTTCGAAAATTTTGCAATTTGGGGACACCCCCTGTATCTCTGTAATTGTTAAAGGTATCGAGAAGGCGAAAACTGCTTATTGTAGAACTTTTTACGTAGAATACAGTGGCGTAGTCTGTTTTTCTACCAAAAATATTTTTGAAAATATGAACTAAAGTTATATTTTTTCAAATGGAACACCCTGTATATTTATAAATCATATGATCTGTCTTGCTATGAGCTTCTCAAAAATATATATCACTCTATATTTATTTTCACTATTTACTGCAATTTTTAAAATATATCATTTTCTGATTAGTAGGCCGTGATAAATAACAAAAAATCAAAATGGTATTTACTAAAATAGTCATACACATATTAAAATTTATTACCACTGAAACTGTGAATATATTTTTCTTTTTTTTATAACGGGATGGGTTTGCAAATATCTAAATCTTGAATGATTAAAGCATTTTTCAGGTGTTCGACATTGTTGTAGTGCCTACGATATATTTCGTATTTCAAAATTCCCAAAATCAGAAATCGAGAACGGCGAAATCTTGGGAATCGAGGAGGCTATCAATATGCGTTCATTGGTTCCAATTCATTGATTTGAAAAATAATAATTTAAGAGTATTCTAATATTTCCATAGTTATGAGGGGAATGTTCCCCATCTTGTTGAAACTATATTTCACGTAAATTAGCTAAAGGAATATCTAAAATTTCCGATACGATAGATAATTCTTACGTATACACGTATTCCAAGATTTACAAATAGCGGTAGAGAGTTAAGTTTCCCTAATATATAAAGAATTTATTAGCGGCTCCCAAAATAAAACAAGAGACCGATAGCAGTATACTTTTAATAATTCTTTAGTTTCTTTTATTATCAATCATGGCCTACTAATAAATATGATATTTTAATAAAAACTTTTAAATATTGCAGTAAATAATGAAAATAAATATAGAGTGATATATATTTTTGAGAAGTTTATGGCAAGACAGATCATATGATTTATAAATATACAGGGTGTTCCATTTAAAAAACATAACTTTAGTTCATATTTTCAAAATATTTTTTGGTAGAAAACAGACTACGCCACTGTATTCTACGTAAAAAAGTTCTACAATAAACAATTTTCACCTTCTCGATAGCTTTAACAATAACAGAGATACAGGAGGTGTCCCAAATTGCAAAACTTTCAAAAAGACCCTGTAGCTCGGAAACGAAGAGGGCTATGAAAATTTTGTTTACGGCATCTTCCGTTTGACAAAAAAGTGAGACAGGTTTGTGCAAACCGCACCCTTCTATCTTCACTAATAACGGAGATACCGTATGATTTCAACCAAAATGGGACACCCTGTACATTAATATATGACATAAATTAGGATTGATTGACGTATTCAATTCTTTTCGGCCACTTCCTGTTTCACCGGAAATGACTACAACTTTTGATTTTGGTTAATGGGAATGATTTTTATATTGTTTTTCCAAAAAAATCCTTTATGGGTATTTCGCCACTGCACTGCAAGAAAATCTACAAAATAAAATAATTATTTTTTGTAAACACTTCTGCGTTAAACCTAAACGGACACTGCCTGTCAGAAGTTATGTTGATAGTAATACAAATTTGCCTAACAAAGAAAAAAATGCTTAATGTTTCGGAAAGTTATCTCTTTCCGTCGTCGGAAGCAAAAAAAATACAAAGAATATAGAAAAAAACTATTTAAAATGTTTAAATTCAACTATTCGAGAACACTTTACTTTTTTAAAACAGATACGTCTACAAGAAACCGTTGACGTTCTGTTAAAATGCCATTTTTAACTTGATATTTAAACTTCAAAATTAACAATTACTGCCTGATAACAATTACTTAATGTAAAACCAAAAAGCCCCAAACTTTCTGTATGATTATTTTTAAATTTTACGTATGTTATGTTTTTTTTAAAATCAAAGAAGCGATTGCCATACATTACTAACATCTACAGATGCATGAGCAATACATTTATTTTTATTAGATTGAATTAAAAAAGCCTCTTTTATTTTTCTTTTAGAGGCTATCGCTTCTTTCATTATAATTTTGGCGTTATTAAAAAATTTATTCTGTGCCCTGTGCCCCAAGAATGCTGACAAACTTAGATTTGTGAAAATCTCCCTTTCTTAAATAATCTTTATGTTCTTTAATTCTGACATTTAAGATGTTTCACCAATGTAAAATTTATCGCATTCACAGGGTATTTGGTACATTACATTTTTTGTTTGTTGGTCTGTATTCATTGGTTTAGTATGTGATAAAATGGATCTAAGTGTATTTTGTTCTAAGTGTTTTTTTTGAATAGTTGAATTTAAATATTTTAAATAGTTTTTTTCTTTATTCTTTGTATTTTTTTGCTTCGGACGACGGAAAGAGATAACTTTCCGAAACGTTAAGCATTTTTTTTTCTTTGTTAGGCAAATTTGTATTACTATAAACATAAGTTCTGACAAGCAGCGTCCGTTTAGGTTTAACGCAGAAGTGTTTACAAAAAATAATTATTTTATTTTGTAGATTTTCTTGCAGTGCAGTGGCGAAATACCCATAAAGGATTTTTTTGGAAAGATGAATCCGCCACATAGGTATAGACATTTTTTATTTTTATATTGGTTAATGGGAAGAAGATCTAAACTATCGCTAGAGAATAAACTTCTTTTATACAAAACCATAATAATACCTATTTGGACATATGGAGCAGAACTCTGGGGATGCGCTAGTAAATCAAATGTTATTGAAACACAATATCTGATCAATTAATAATCTTCAGTAAATATTTAGTACTAAAAACTTTGATACCCTTGGAGAAAAGGAGCCTTAAAATTTTTACTGCACTTTCATAAAATTAAAAATATTTCAAAAATGGTAAGGTTTAAGTGTGATAAACCTTAATCAAATTTACCTTTATTTCAATCGTAGAATCTAAAAATAGAATAATATACAGGGTATTCCATTTAAAAGAAATACAACTATATTTTTTTACTTCCTTGGGACACTCTGTATCTTGTAAAAATATTTTTAAATTGTAGCTCTAATAGTCCTTCATCGAATCCAAAACTTACAATTTGTAAAAACCTAATCGTTTAGCCACAACACTCCGTGTCGTATGTGGTGAACAATCCTGTATAATTTTAGTAACAAAAGAAAAAATCAGTGGCGTATGTTTCATTCTTTTTTAAATACAAAGGAGCCAATCTAAAATTCTACAGATGATAACAGACGCACCATGGTATGTCTCCAATCATACTCTACATGAAGACACTCTACATTAAAAATTCCATACGTCAAAGAAGTCATTCAAACTCGGAGTAAAAAACATTTCATTAGACTACATGATCACACCAATACCTTACTTCAGCCTCTACTTGAACCAGTACCTACAAGAAGACTAAAAAGACAATGGCCATCTGATTTGAAAGAATATTAAGGAGGATTTTTCACTGGAGAATCACACCTCATCGCGTTAACTGGAGAGTCATTGCTCTCAAGTCATCAAATTAGCCCATAGAATTTCCTTGCAAATATTCTGATTGCTAATAAATCATAATAATAACAAAAAAAAAATCTGAAGAATATATAATTTCCCTTTGCTCTGCAAATGATATCTCCAAGCATTATACAGAAAAACATTTTGAAAATTTCATGTAGAATTTAGAAGCATTAAAATATATGAAAGGTTCCGTTTAAAAAAAAACAACTTGGATATTTTGAAGAGAATATATATACGTCTTTAAATTTATATTATATTCAGGCCTAAGGGCGGAAATGTTGAAATGTTTTTTTCCGTTTTTATCTATTTGAGATAAAATATTAACTATTTTTATGTATCATTGATTCATTTTGCCATACTTAAAAAGTGTCGAATTTGGAAATTATAGAACGTTTGAACTGTGTACCTATCAGGAAAAGAATATAATAAATTTTTTTATTAAATTAAATATTTTATTAAAAAAAATGGTAATAAAACTGTATATTGCTGTATTGCAAAATAAAACACTAATACACCAAAACATTTTTCTATTGCACTGGACGCGCGTTCCGCTAACTATATTAGCATCATCAGCAGATAGCAGATGATTAAAATAGTTTCAATCTAGCAGATGATGCTAACATGGTTGGCGAAATGCGCATTCAGTGCAAAAGTAAAGTATTTTGGTTTATTGTGGTGGATTAGTGTTCTATTTTGCTGTTGTAACACCAAAGGTTCCAATACTCAACTGTAATAATGTTGCTGTACTATTAAACGTTATTTAATACAAATTTTCTTCCTAGGAGAAAAAGTAGTTTATAAGTTGGGCAGTTTTGTATGGGCCCAAGTTGGCAAGCATCCTTATTGGCCAGCAATTATATGTCATGATTCAGGAATTAAAAACTATTTTAAAAACGGTATATCTGATTCATAATGTGGTATTTCAAATACTTAATCCGATTATTTTTTAGTACGGAGACCTAATAAATCCAATCTTACCTTATATCACACCAGATTTTTTGGAGATAAAGGAAGAAGGGCATGGATTAAAGAGAATCATCTTATGCTTTACAACAGCAGAGATGATTTAAGTATCGCCTTGCGAACAATAAGATTAGAGGTAAGTGGTTCTATGGTTCAAAAATATAGGGTAAGTTATAAACACGATAAGACGACCTAATAATGTAGGCGAGTAGGTGCTTAAATCAAATAATTACTTATGCAAATCATTTAAGATTTTATATGAAAAAATAGCACAAATTAACACTTGAGCGCTTGACACATCGGGTATATGATTCTTTCTTAACTAAAAATGATTCTATTATTATACCGTGCTGGCAGCTCTTACTTTTGGGTAGGTATTTGCATGTGTGAAAGTAAATCACATTTAGAATTTTTAGAATTTAGAATGAGTGGGAGGGGGGTTAATCACTGCGACCTTACAGATCTATTGTGTCCCCCTTTTTTGAGTTATAACTCATCATACAGTCCCAGGGCTTTGACAAAAGCCAGTATCTGGGACGGTTTGGTTGTAGAGGGTAGTTCTCCATCTCCAATATCAGTCGTACCAAAGTTCATGGCACGAATGGTTTGGTCGTCTCGGCGCACTCAGTGATGAGGTGTACAGGTGTTTCCCCATTTTCCCCACAGAATCTGCATTCGCCGTTTCTTCTTAGTTTCAATCTACTGAGGTGTTCATTGAGGAGTCAGTGTCCTGTTAAAAACCCCGTGACAATCCAAAGACTGTTCTTACTTAAACCCAGGAAGATCTGTGTTTTTTCTTGATCGTAAGTCATCAGAAACTTCTTCGAGTGTCTTAGACCGTTTGATCATTTGCTTTTTCATTGCCTTCTATCCCTTGGTGAGCAGGCACCCAGAGTAGGAGGACTTTGTTTTCTTTGCCTAATTTATTCAGCTTCTCTATGCATTCCTTGACCAGTTTCGAATTGATTGATACTGAGTTGATCGCTTTTAACGCTGCTTGACTATCATATATGATGGCTATTTCTTGTTTCCGATAGTTCCTATCTAAGATAAGTTGTATGCATCTTTCGTTAGCGCAGATTTCTGCCTGTAGGATGCTAGGGTAAGTGCAGTGGGTAAGTAAATCACATAGGGATCTTATGAAGTCGGAGTGAGAGAAATGAGACGGTGTGCTGTTGCGGCGTTGTCACATTTCTCCGGTACGCCTTTCCCTATCTAGTAAAGTCAAATCACGATCGCAAACCGCTTATTTTTAAAAGACTTTTTTTCGAAAAGATAACTAGATCAAATCATTAGATATATTTGTAAGCATCTGAAATGGAATTTTGAGGATATCCTTAGGGTATCCATATTTTTTATAACGAGAAAACGTCAGTAATCGCGATAATTTAAAAACTCAACTTTTTAACACATAACACGCGATAACTCAAGAACTATTTTAGATATTGAAACTTTTTTTTATAACTATTTTAGATATTGAAGGCTTGTAATTTTATTCAAAAATTTAAAAATACTCGTCCATTTACTTTTAGTGCATAGCAATTTTCAGCAATCGTGTAACTTTTTTATTTGTAAAGATTTTCACATACTGACTGCGAAGAAAATATAGCAGAAATATTAAGAAAGTTTTTGAAAAAAACTACGATCAGTTATTTTTAATGGATTTTGAGATATCGATTTTTGAGTTCTAATAGCGCGACCACTGTCGAACACCAATTCAACTCCATTTATTTTTACCAAAAGTGCATTATTTTTACCAAAGTGTTTCTACTTGCACTTAAAAATTTGCAAGCTATAGGAAAAATTACAACGACTCGTTAATAAACAAACAAATAAAATATCGCGAGACTGAATACATGATATACACCCTTCTCTAGAAATTTTAAGTACTGATTTGGTTAACCGGTCGACCGTAACGAATCTCCTTCCACAGATTCCCAGATTCCCGATTTATTTCATACGTTTGGCAACGTTTTTACTATTCTCTCTTTGTTCAGCACATCTTAAACGCATTGTACTCTTCTTACATACGGTAATCTCGACCTAAAACTAACCTTTGCCAGCTCTTAGTATAGCATCTAGTTTTGATGACATAACCGATTGTGCGTAGATAGCTGATAGCGGGGTCTCATCATGATATACATATGCCATTAAAAAGTCGTTGTAAAGTGATACATGTGAGTCTAGCCTTATTCTTTACAGGGAACTACATTTTTATGGCAACTCTAGTAGTTTTTTTTTTAAATCTTACTATGTATATGAAACTTAGACCTATACTAAGTGCTGGCAAAGGTTAGTTTTGGGTTGAGATTTCGGTATGTAACAGGAGTACAGTGCGATTTATAATGTACTGAACAAAAAGGGGGATTATAATGTACTGAACAAAGAGGGAACAGTAAACACGTTGCCAAACGTGTTTACTGTTCCCTCTTTGTTCAGTTGTTTAAATATGAAATAAACCGAGAAACTGTTCACATTTCTAAGAGACGTGGAAGAGGATATAGCAGATTTGTGGCAGTCGACCGGTAGACCCAATCAGTACCTGTCAGTACTTAAAGTTCCAGGGAAAGGTGTACATCATGCGTTCAGCTTCTCGATTTAATTACGTCTCGTGATACTTTATTTGTTTATTTATTAACGAGTCGTTGTAATTTTCCCTATAGCTTGAAAATTTTCAAGTGCAAGTTAGAAACACTTGAATTTTTGGTAAAAATATGTGGAATCGAGTTGGTGTTCGACAGTGGTCGCGCTATTAGAACTCTGAATTCAAAAATGGGTATCTCGAAAGCTATTAGAAATAATTGATTGTAGTTGTTCAAAAACTTTCTTCGCAGACAGTATGCAAAAATCTTTATCAATAAAAAAGTTACACGATTGCTGAAAACTGCTATGCATAAAAAGGAAATTGATGGGTTGTTTAAATTTTAGAATGGAAAAAACCCAACCATATCGAATTTTTCTTATGTAAACATATTGTAAATAATCCGATCTTCAAAATAAAAAAAAGCTTCAATATCTAGAGCGGTTCTTAAGTTATGGCGTGCATGTTATGCGTAAAAAAGTTGAGTTTTTAAATTATCGCGATTACTGACGTTTTCTCGTTATAAAAAATAAACATCCTAACGATATCCTTGTAATTTTATTTCAGATGCTCAGAAACATATCTAGTGATTTTATCTAGTTACCTTTTCGAAAAATGTCTTAAAAATAAGCGGTTTGCGATCGTGATTTTACTGTACTTGATAGGGAAAGGCGTACCGGCAACAACGCAACAGCACACCGTCGCATTTCTCTCACTCCGACTTAATAAGATGCCTATGCGATTTACTTCCACACATGTTAATACCGACCCAAAAGTAACAGTTGCCAGCACGGTATACTGAGTTAATAATATATTTCTTATTTATTTTTAGAATAAACGTGACAAGCATTTAAAGCCCTATAGGTGTAACCAAACTGGGTTTGCGAAATGGAAACATGCGGTTGCTGAAATTGAATCAGTAAAAGATAAACCATATGAAACAGTGCATTCGTATTTAAAGAAAAGTTGGAACGATTATGTCAATAATAAACAAATAGGGAATGACAAAGCGCCTTTGAAATTAACCCAGTCATCTTTAGAGAACCCATATGTAACACCTAAGGCACCTAAATTGAAATCTCCAAGAAGACATGTCTACAATGATTCTAGTATAAATCGTATAAAGGGGAAAAGTAAAGATTTTAGTGTGCATAGTGAAGCTCAAGATATGGTAAAACTAGGTAAGACCTGACGTAAATTGAAATAAATTCTTTCTTTTCACAAAATATATTTCATTGTATTCCTTTGAATTTGAATACCCGTATTTACCTTTGTTTTAAAACTTTTAGGGTTAATGGGATCATCTTCTAAAGGATCTTTGAACGAACCAATAAGAAAAAATAAAAAGGGTGGTTTACAACGGGTCAGAAATGGTGAGTCTTGTGATTTTTATTGAAATGTAATTATTTATATTGATGAAATAATTGCAGTGTATGAAAAAGCTAATAAATTAAGAGACAAACGCTTTAGGAAAGAGAATGGTATGTTATTTGTAGAAATATTAGTAAATAATGACCTTTTCTCAATTATTGTAGATGGAAAATTAAAGATTGAAGATAGGGAGTCAGTAAATATAGACACTAAAAAATATAAAAATAGTAAGTTTTCACACTATATAAAGAGTTTTTATTTAAAAATAAATATATATTTACTCTAGACAATAAAGTAGTAAAAGAAAACCCATTATTCAATGGTAGAAATCCTGCTATTTTAAATATAGATAATAAAATACAAGTAATATCAAACCACTCTGATGTTAGAACAAGAAAAAGTTATTCAAAGTATTTGTTGGAGACTGGAAATGGTAAGTTATCAGGAAAGGATTATTTTTTGTTTTAATGCTAAATTCACTTTATTTTCTAAATATAAAAAGAGCCATTTCAATCAATCAGAGATGATGTTGCAAATATATGTAAAACACAAAAAGAAATTAAATTAGAAAATATTTCACTGAGGAAAACTAGACAGAGTGTATTTAATAGAGTATATCAAAGTGATCATAATGAAAAGGGTAACTTAATAATAATATTTTAAATAAGAATTGAAAAATTGAAAGATCTATTTGTTTTTATGTCATAGAAGGAAGTTTGGTTATTAGTAAAACAAGTGGAAATAGTAATGAAAGACCAGAAGAAATAGTAATAAAAAAGACCAGAAATTTTCTGATGCAAAATCAGGCATATAAAAGTGGTAAGTTTATTAAACTAGTCAAAATGAATTAGGGATCACTTGGATAAATTTTGTTGGTATAATAAAAAATTACTTTTATGGCATTGTGAAAATATTTTGAATAATTCATCTACTAAAGTTTAACCCGCATTTTTCCCCCCCAAAAAAATTAAACAAAGAACAAAATCTAAGTTAAGAAACAAACTAAATGCAGACAAATATTTGTGTGCTTCTGTCGAAAAAATATATTAATAAAAAGAGAGCTGAGAGTTGCAACAGCGAAATTTTCATTTCAAAAACAGCGATAATTAGATTTCATTGAAATGAAATTAATGCTGGATATGAGTGAATAAAATTTGTAAATAGGAAAAAATCGACTGCTCTCCCTACTTGTTAGTTTTAAATGTTTTTATTAATATATTAATATTATTTAAGTTAATAAGATTTTTTGATATTAAATAATATTATACCCAGCTATTTCTAATTCTTGTTATATTTATTTTGTTTGTATTTTATTTGCGTGTTCAATTCTAGAAACACATAGGAATGTCAATTTTGTACTTAAATATTATATTTTATTTTGTTTGTGTAGTTTATTATACTTTTGATTTTGTTTGATTATTTCATGAAATATCGATATTTGTTAATAAAAGGAAGTCGTGAAAAATTATCTAATTATTTTATTTAAAAAAGCTTTTGATTTATAAATAAAAGATTATCAAATAAGTAAGAAATAAATTTACTGAAATCTGAAACAAAACTATATTTACCAAACATTTTATCCTCATATATCGAATTATAATGTAATAAATCTGGCAACCCTCTGACAACTCATCGTGTCACTTCTAATCAGTGGAAGGGAAAACAGAGTTATCTGTCTTTGTTACACTGCAGGGTAGGCTGCAGCCGTGTCATCTTTTTTATCGCACTGAAAATCTCCTATGCTAGGTATTCCTTTGCCAAAACGGTATGTATGTAGTATTATGCATATACATATCAAATATATACGGATTATCGCCTATCCCTGCAATGTGTTGGAGTTGAAGCCGAGTTAGAGATAACTAGATAACCGGTCCATGTATATTTCACATAAGTTGTATTTCACAATTGTCGAACAGGAACGCAAAACGAAAGCCATACGAAGTTGGACGGAGCCGTACGAATGAACAGCTGGTGCTAGCGTCTAGTCTCTTATTGGTCAGGTTATCCGATCGATAATTCAAAATCCAGACTTGCGCACTACGCTTGAGTACAGCTAACTGAGCGATTTATGCAAATTCCTTCAGAATATTTATATACCCATTTCACCGGCTTGGCATCGCAGAATTCAGTTTGGAGTCGATATTCTTTAGTTAATATATATATGGTATTATGTTACCGTAATGTCCGAAATGCGATAAAACCTAGGATAAACGCGCTAAACCTAGGATTTACCAATGAATAACACCCTCCAAATAATCACGCTAACCAACTCGAAATGCGGTAAAACCGAGGATTTACCGTATTTCGGACATTTACAGTGACATGTATATATCCTGCTGGTCATCCAATTTATGTGGTCTGGATTTTAATACGTGTGACAGAGAATAATATAAACGACCGGCTGGCAGACAGAGAGACAAAATCAAAAGCGGCATACAGTGTTGCCGTTTTTTTTTGCGTTTTTAGGAAAATGGTGTGTAGACAATTATAGGCTATTTTAAAAACTTAATAATTAATAATGTTATAATAATTCTTTACTGAAATGATGATAATATATCTACACTAAATATAATCTATTACAGCTGTAGTAAAATGAGTAACTAATAGTGAAAAATAAAGTTCCAACCCTAGATGCAACATTTTTCATAAACGCCTACTTGTGCGGTTTGAAATTTTGATGTAAAATCCTGCAATACCGCATAGAAGAAACCAATTTCTATCTCTTTTTAATACATTTGATTTTCCATTACGCTGTCTACATCACTGTTTTACGCGTTAAAATCCAGACCGCATAGTTTCGATGACTAAATCGGAGGGGAGGGGGAGTGGCACAGGGTATTCAAAATAAATTTTTAAAATTTTAAAATGAGATCCTATTTTACAAAACCATCTAACTTTTGTTAAGTATATTTTAAAATATATAATTTTTTTTATAGATGGAGAAAAAGAGGTTAATTTAATTGAGAATAGGGGCGTTTCTAAAAGAGGCAGGAAAAAGAAACTACAATTACATGGAGAAAACAAGGTTAATTTAATTGAGAATAAAGGCATTTCTAAAAGAGGGAGGAAAAAGAAGTTACAATTAGACATCTCAAAATTGACCCAAAGTAATGTTACTTTATCATTACCAAATGGACGTGAAATTATTCTTTAGTATTTATTGTAGATGCAGAATCAAACATTCAAGGCAGGTCATCACTCATAAGTAATAATACACAATTTAATGAGACCGATAATAAAGGTAAAATAGCGTTAATAATCAATAAATTATAATTTCAATTGTATTGTTTAATTTTAGAAGATTTAGATCTTAAAGATGACAGAGGAAAGAACTTCATGCTAGAAGAAATATCTGGCAGGCGAACGAGACATAAGTCTTTCAGTGCTGTAAAATATAATTATAGGGGTAAAATTATATGAATCTTAGTAACATTTAATAACCATAATATTTGGGATTTTTGGATTTACAGATACTAAATTGAATATGTCGGTCGATGCGGCTTTGTGTGATGCTAAAGAATCCTCTTATAAGAAGAGTCTAGATAGTAAAGTAAAGAGAACTCGACATAAATCCATGAGTGAAATTGAGAAAACTGGTATGTATTTCTTCTCTTTCTGCTATGATAATGATTAGTGGCATGAATTTTTACATTTATTGATGATTACAATAATGATAAAAAAATGTCTTAAAAACAATATTGCCGGATTTTACGTCAAGAATTTTAGACTGCAAGTAGAGTTGGATTTTTAATTATCAACAGTTAATTTTTAGTCATTTATTACAGTGTTAATAACTAACTCGACTTGTTTAACATTCTTATCCCTCTTAATTTAATCAGATTTTTAACTATGCCTACATACCGTTAGTTTTGTTTTTCGACTTGGCTGATACGTCATCATTCCCGACGCCATATTTCAGCTGTTAATACTAAAATGATGTTTGTCTTTTTCTATATTCGTACACATTAGACAAGGAAGCACGATATTTTTTCGTTAATAATGGTGAATAAATAGTATATAAAAAGACAAAATAATTTTATGATCTAGAGAGATAGAAAATTGGGAAGGAGGGAGTTAATTGGCGCGACCTTATAGATCTGTTGTGTCCCCCTTTATAACTCATCATACAGTTTTAGGACTTTGACAAAAGCCAGTATCTGTGACTGTTTTACAGAGGTTAGTTCCCCATCTCTGTTATCAGTGGTACCAAAGTTTATGACACGTCTTCAAGGGATGTCTTCTCGTCGCACTCAAGATGATGTATTCTGGTATTTTCCCATTTTCCTCACAGAATCTGCATTCGCCGTTGTTTCTTAGCTTCGGCCTACTGAGGTGTTCATTGAGGAGATGACGTCCTGTTAAAAACCCCGTGACAATCAGAAGATTATTCTTAATTAAATCAGGGAAAATCTTTTATTTTTCTCGGTCCTGTCCCGTCAAGTCCTGAGGAGTTTCTTCGATTCTAATTGCAGATTACGGATGGAGTCTTCCAGGTTCTTGAGTTCTGCTTTAAGTTAGTTTCAACTTAGGAAGCAGAACAGTTCTGATCCAGTTAATAGAATGGTTGCTCCTTTTCTAGCTAGATGCTTTGCTTTTTCATTACCTTCTATCCCTTGGTGGGCTGGCATCCAGAGTAGGAGGACTTTATTTTCTTTGCCTAATTTGTTGGAAACCTTATAACTTTGGTGTGTCAACTAGTTGTAATGTAAGTTAACTACCATTATCTTGAACTTTAAGACATGATGTAATAAATAAAAAGTATGTTCGCAAAAAGTCACTTCGCTTATTTTTAACCAGGCCTACCGCATGTAGGAACCGGCAACTCTGCAATTTTTTATATCTATTATGGGTGTAATGTAGTAAATTACTTCAAAATATATTATTGTCTTAAGGCATGTATGCTTTGTTGTACTGACCCAGTCATCCTTCCCATTTTCTGGAAAATCCTGTATTTAGGTATGTTATCCCGGATCCCGGAAAATCATACTATCCCTGAAAGCGCCAATCAAATTATAAAATCAAATAACATTTTTTATACCTAGTTATTTACCTTCCTTTATGTTATTTTGGTAAATATAATACTGCCGCCTTCGTTTTTCAAGTGCTTCGGTTTTTATTGCTCCCTTTTTTTGCCCTCCCGGATTTTAGCTATAAAAATCTGACAACTCTAGTTTGTATGCAGTATTTATGAAGAGAAAATTATATTTTTTTTCTTAGATTTACGATTAAGCTCCAGGAATAATGAAGATGGACCTAGAGCAATTGAGGATCCAAATATCAATTTTAGGCTAACCAGACAAAGGTCTTTGGGTCAACTCAAACAAAATAATAAAGGTGTGTATCAGTCCAAGAAAATAGGCCAATACCAAGTTTTGGTTAAAACTTGAATTTTTGATATAACTAACCTATCTATATATACTTTGAAAGATCTAGAAACGAATTGTGAAAGATTTTTTTAAATTCACCCCCGAGAGGGGATAAAATAAATAAATAAAATTATTTTTTTCGAAATTTCGGAGAGACGGAACGAGAAACGGAAAGGACTAGAAATAAAAGTTAAAATAAAAGTTGTAGAGCGTCCGATTTTACATAAAAATGGTCTTGTATCTTTTTTTTTCTCAAATCAAAATTAACCGAGATAGGGTGACTAGAAACTAGGAGATTTGGTTTGGTTGATTCTGATTTTGTTTGAAACATTTCTTTCAATGTCCTTTTCTGGTGGTGAATTTTAAAAAATCTAAATGAAATTTATAATTTTCCAGGCAAATTGAATAAATATGTTAAATATATCAATTTTTCAGCCAGCTTATAGTGTCTTATATCATCTCCTAGCTTTTAGTCACCCTATTTCGTTTTTTTTTTTTTTTTTTTTTTTGATCAGAGGAAAAAGTACAGAGATCATTTCTATGTAAAATTTGACGCTCCATAACTTTTATTTGAATTTTTTTTTCTAGTTCTTACCGTTTATAATAATAATAATAATAAATGTCTTTATTTAGTACCCAAGAAAAACAAATTACAAAATATCATAATAAAAGATGCGGCGAGATCTAGCACAATGCTACTCCATCTATACCCCAGTGCAGTTATGACATTCACCATGTTGAAATTGCAAAAATTTTTAGAAAGCTGCGACCATCGAAAATAGTTAACCTTAGTAACCCTTATTAACATACTAAAAGTCCCCATTTGTCCGATGTGTGCGTCATCAAAAAAAATCGGCCGCCATCTTGAATTTTGGTTTTTTTTTGGGAAAAAATGTAAATAACTCGAAAACGGTTTGTTATAGCGAAAAACTTCAAGAGGTAAAAATTAAAGTAGAATAAAAAACTCTATTAGAATCAAGAAAAAATAATTTATTATCTTAACGCAATGACGTGCAAAAAAATTTTGAAAATCGAGCAATTTTTAAAAGGAATCACCGAAATGTAAATTACTAATTTTTTAAGCTTATTAACAAATAACATGGATATTTAGCATCAATTCAACTGAAATACAATCCTTGTGACATTTTCAAGAAATATTTTTTATTGGTGGGTTAATAATATTTCAAAATTAACAAAAATTGTAAAAACTATCCTTTACTAAATACATGTGTACTAATAATGTGCGAAAGCAGTCTCCATCTTGTCCCGGTCGGGACTATTTGCACTTAAGCCAAGGTCTTAGTGTTACCATTCTGTAAAAAACTTGTTTTTAAAAATACAGTGACAGTTTGAAAAATTAGGCTACAGGTTGGAAGAAAATAATAAAATGTAATGTAAACTGGCGACTTTCAAAACGTTGCAAAAAGATCCTCATCTGCGACAAATTACATCCATTTTTTTAGATCTTGCAGCACAAAAATCTGAGTTAGTCGAAGCTGCAAATACATTCTTATTTTCATTATATGGTCGACATAGGCTAGCAAAAGATTTAGATCAGTTGAGGTTTTTTAAATATAAAGCTCTTACATCTCGTCAGGTACTTATAGTAAAAATTTTGATTTAGCTACCTTACCTCCAACAACTGACGCAGCTGAAAATCATTATTATAGGACCTATTTATAAATGCAGTATTTGCTAAATAACGGAGAAGAGGCAACAGAATGTGGATGGAGCAAAAAAACGGATACCTTAGTTCCAACAACAATAGAAGAACAAATCGAATAAAATTGTAAATTTAATTTTTTATTCTAGAGATGACAGTTTGAAAAGTTAGGTCACAAGTTGGTAACACATTTTTATTAAAATGGTCATAATTTGAATTATTGTTATTCGATTTGTAGGGGTATGTTTATAATGTATTTATCATAATGAAAAAGTGTTAAGATCTTAGGTTAAGATCGTAGATGATATTTATGTCAAAAAGACATTCGCAAGTAATTTATTACATTTTATTTTTTTCTTCCAACCTGTAGCCTAATTTTTCAAACTGTCACTGTATTTTTTAAAACAAGTTGTTTACAAAATGGTAACAAAAAGACCTTAGTTTAAGTGCAAACAGCCCCGACCGGAACAAGGTGGAGGCTGCTTTCGCACATTATTAGTACATATGTATTTAGTAAAGGATAGCTTGGACAATTTTTGTTAATTTGTAAATATTATTAAACCACCAATAAATATTTCTTGAAAATGTCACAAGGACTGTATTTTAGTTGAATTGATGCTAAATATCCATGTTATTTGTTAATAAGCTTAAAAAAATAGTAATTTGCATTTCGGTGATTCCTTTTAAAAATTGCTCCATTTTCAAAAAAATTTTGTACGTCACTGCGTTAGGATAATAAACTATTCTTTATTGATTCTCATATAGTTTTTTATTCTCTTTAATTTTTACCTCTTGAAGTTTTTCGTTTTAACGCACCGTTTTCGAGTTATTTACATTTTTTCCCAAAAAGTACCAAAATTCAAGATGGCGGCCGATTTTTTTTGATGACGCACACATCGGACAAATGGGGACTTTTAGTATGTTGTTAATAAGGGTTACTAAGGCTAACTATTTTCAATGGTCGCAGCTTTCTAAAAAATTTTGCAAATTCAAAATTATTTGCACTGGCCTATCTAACTGCACTATTAAATATAAGCTTAACAACTAAATTCTAAGTCTAAGTTTTTTCGTGAGCAGTAATTAATGACACTAAAAGATTATAGAAAACAATAATATGATAGCAAAGGCGAGCATTAAATGAACCAACTAAAAACAGAAATAATTATAAGTTATTTTAAAATCATATTCTCGACGAAACTAAATACTTCTCTCATTCATATAATGACGCTTGACAGCTTTCCTGAATGAGCCAACAGAGGGCCTGCATAATACACTATTTGGTAAACCATTAAATGCTTTTACAGCAGAATAACTAAATGAGCCTCGAAACTTGGAAGTTCTATGTTTAGGTACAACAAAATTTCGGGAGTTGTCCGACGAAATTTACGTGTTGCCCGACCGTGGATACTATTATTAGTAATTAATTTGTCTGAAACTTCGAAAAAATAATTTTATTTATTTATTTTACCCCCTCTCGGGGTTAAATTAATTTTTTTTTTCACAATTCGTTTTTAGATCTTTCAAAGTAAGTCATATCAAAAATTCAAGATTTTACCAAAACTTCGTATGTAAAGGCCTATTTTCTTTGACTATATTTAGACATGGTTTTCAATATTAAACTAATTTTTGTTTTTTTTTACAGTATTACAGTCAGATATGAAAAGGAATTCTACTTCAGTTGCAAGTAAAACCATTGGTCACATTGATAACAGTTCTAGAGCTAAGGATGAAGGAATTCACGATCCCAAAGACAAACAAATTAGGAAAAATAAGAAAAAATCGTTATTAGAAATGAAAACGGTGGAAACAGGTATTTAAAAAATTATTTTAAAATAAATTTAACTATTAGGACCTGACTTCCTAGCAAAATACTGCCAAAGATTAGAATCAGATGACTCAACTTTTACTTTAAAATATAATGAGATTTTTTTTTATTTCTTGGGATTTTATACACACTCCCTAGATATAGATTTTTTTTTCTATAAACATAAAATTTTAGATACTAGCAATAAATCTGGCCCATCATGCATGCAAGAAACATCAAGTGAATGTAATACTAGAATAACAAGACAGAGCTTATCGAGGCGGAATTTGCAGGATACATGTGAATCATTTAGTGAAGATCATCAATCACAAGACAGAAAAGCACCTGAAATGGAAAGGAAAGGTCTTGTGACAGGTAATATTTTTTTTATGTTTTATAGTAGAGTCTAAACTAGTAATATCTTCGTAACATATTTACGATTGGCGTTCGCTTACCTTGTGTAATAAATGCTATTTACCGCAACGGTAGATCATTCATTTTTGCCATTTTATATAGTAGTTGTAGGTAAAAGTACTGTATGATACGTAAAAAACGGCGTCAAAAACGGTTGGGGGATGAAATCGATGATAATTTTATTGAGGTCAATCTCTAGACGTCATTTACTAAAAATTGACGTAAAACTTGTCAAAAATTAACACTAATTATAGAAACATTGGGTGCTCGGTGGCGTAGAGGTACAGCTTTCCACTACCAATTTAAAGGTTGTGGGTTCGAATCCTACAGCCGGCTATTTTTAAAAAAATAATAGTTTGGGTACCTAGGTCGACTCAGCAATAAATGAGTACTTGGGATTCACAATCCTGAGGTAATAATAGGCGGTTGAAGCGTAGTGCTAGCCACATTATCTTCCTTGTATACCGAACGGCTCTAGCATGGCAAACTGAACCTTGCTACTCCCAAGGCGTTAAACGCTATATACGGGAGATATTATTATTATATTATTATAGAAACATTAAAAAAGGATAGAACGTTTCCAGACAAAAATATATTTCCCAAAAATTGTTCTTTATTCAATATAATATACAGGGTGGTCCGAACTGTATTCCGGAAATTTCGGCAGCATATTCTGCATATAAAAATAAGTAAAAAAGTTCCTATAAATGTATATGTCCTAAAATGATTAGTTTCGGAGATACAGGGTGTCGAAATTTTATTTTTATTTCGATTTTTTC